>NW_015386599.1:39276-44776 GCF_001527695.2 Protobothrops mucrosquamatus | reverse complement strand
AAGCTCTCTCCCCGCGGATGCGCCGCGCCAGCTGAATGTCCTTCGGCATGATGGTCACCCTCTTGGCGTGAATGGCGCACAGATTCGTGTCCTCGAACAGCCCCACCAAGTACGCTTCGCTCGCCTCCTGCAGCGCCATCACGGCCGAGCTCTGGAAGCGCAGGTCGGTCTTGAAGTCTTGGGCGATTTCACGCACCAGCCGCTGGAAGGGCAGCTTGCGGATCAGCAGCTCGGTGGACTTCTGGTAGCGGCGGATCTCTCGCAGGGCCACGGTGCCCGGGCGGTAGCGGTGAGGCTTCTTCACGCCGCCCGTAGCCGGGGCGCTCTTGCGGGCAGCCTTGGTCGCCAGCTGCTTGCGGGGCGCTTTGCCGCCGGTTGACTTCCGAGCCGTCTGCTTCGTCCGGGCCATCCCCCTGTTCGCGCCAAAGGTGGGCGAGAAAAAGTCTTAAGGGAAGATTGAGACTCTCGTTGCCTGATTTATAGCGATTCCAATTTCTCTTTTGATTGGCTAGCTCTAGGAAGGCAATTGCCATTGGAAAGCTTCTGGATTTGAAAACGCGCGCTTTTGGTTGATGCCAGAAAGCCCCGCCTACCACTGTGTTGTGTTGTTTTTGCGACTTTCCGCAGCATCTTCGCCTCTCACCAGAGAGAGAGAGAGAGAGAGAGAGAGAGAGAGAGAGCTTCAGGATTTCTTGGTTGCTGCTCTAACAAAATGCTATTGTTGCTGCAGTTAAATTTTCAATGTAGCGGAGGGCATACATATGTGTGTACGGTAGAGAAAGACACTATTTTTAAAAAAATCTTGCCTGTATTACTATTACAAAGGAAGCAAACACAATACTCCGCTCATTTTCCCCACAACAACCCTGTGAGGTAATTGGGCTAAGAATTACCCAGCCAGCTTTCATGCCTAAAGGAGAACTAGAACTCACTTCAGAATTCTTCATATCATTTGAAAATATATAAAATAGGTGTATAATTCAAAGTTTAAAGCCACCTACCTAAATATCAACAGTTTCCATTTCTCTTGAGTTTTCACAGAACTGATTTTGTTGGTTGTTTTCACTAGATGCATTTCAGGAAAGATAGTGGTAAATGAAATGAAGTATTCTAAGAGGTTCGTTGTTCTGGAAGAGAGTGAAGGATCAAATCTATTTGATTTACAATCCTATTTTCCGACTTGGGAGAAAAGGCTGAACTCAGTGGAATGTTTTAGTACCATAGACTTACCTTGGATTCTCTAAAAGTTCATAATCCTATGTACAAATATTTGAGTATAAATTCCATTGACTCCTGACATGCCCAGCATTTGCAATTTCACATACCCATTGCTTCTAAAGGTATGTGAAAGCACTTACATTTGTTCACTCTGTGTACACTCTAAATTTACAGTGTAAATGAATCTCATGACTTGAGACTTTCACTCAAATAAGTAGGATGCAGCTTTAAAGGCTATTTTGTATTCAAATGTAACAAGGGAAATATGGTGATATACAGCAATCAGAACAGTTCAAACTAAGGATTTAATGCCAAACTAATTAAAAAAATAAATTCCCTTGACAGCACAGTGTTTTTCATGCTGAATGCATTTATTTAGACTGAGGCATAGAACAGAATTTTTAATAAAATACTTGTTTCATAAAGCTTTTCTCCAATGAAAAGTGTGAAATTGTATCTAAACTATAATTGTCTCTATTTTTTCCAGATATAAATCCCATTGAATTCAGCAGAATGTAGGTCTCTTATGAATAGATATGTGTCTGATCATATTATTTCATATTCTTGGGCGAAATTTCAACAAGAAAATCCTTTTAAGTTTAATATTATTCAATCCCCAGCCAGGAATATTGGTGTTAGTCTTTCTAAACTGAGTTGTAAAAGGTCCAACTAAAATGGACAATCTCTATGATGCCTTTTTGCATCCAACATAGGATTATTTGCAAATGTGAGAAAAGGACATTACAGCACATATATTAGCACATGAAATTCCAATTTTTGCCCATATTATTACATTATCTGACAGTTTTTATTTAGAGATAGTGGCTTGCTTAGGGCTTGCTTGATCAGCAATGGTGACTGTAGTTTGTAGAAGTCTGTGTTACCTCAGTTTACTTGAACTTGATTTATAATAAGGCTGTTATGCTAAAACCCACATATTGTGCCTCACCTCAGAGATTACTATCTAAAGAAGTGATCTGCATAGTTTTTCCGAACATTTTAAAAAATGCATAGTTTTAATTTACAAAGAAAAACAAAACTTCCACTCTTTCCAGGTCTTCCCAGATCCTGCATTCGGTGGTTATGTGCCCTTTTAAAAAGTATACGTTGCGTTCTGCTTTTTCAAAAATTAAAGGAATAAAAAGAACACCTTCCTCTTTCCCCCATTCTAAGATTTCGTTATTTAGAGGCACAAATTCTGTAAAAATTGCAATTTATTAACTCTAAAGAAACACAAACTGAGCTGTCGGAAGAGTCCCTTCAGCCTTGGAACAGGGCGGGTTCTGAAGCGGACCAATCACAAAGCAGCTCAGCTCTATAAATAAACAGCGGCTGACCTACTTGAGCTCACTTTTTGTGTTTGGAGATATATTTTTTTTTAATTTAGTTCTCTCGGCGATCATGTCTGAAACGGCGCCTGCTGTTGCGGTTACGGCCGCGGCCCCTGCTGTAACTTCGAAAGCTCCGGCGAAGAAGGCGAAGAAAGCGGGAGCGGCGAAAGCAGCGCGCAAGGCGGCGGGTCCCAGCGTCACCGAGCTGATCACTAAGGCGGTGGCCGCTTCCAAGGAGCGCAAAGGGGTGTCTCTGGCTGCCCTGAAGAAAGCCTTGGCCGCTGGGGGCTACGATGTGGAGAAGAACAACAGCCGCATCAAGCTGGGTCTGAAGAGCCTGGTGAGCAAAGGTACCCTGGTGCATACGAAGGGAATCGGCGCTTCCGGCTCTTTCAAACTCGGCAAGAAATCGGGCGAAGCGAAAGAGAAAGCGCCCAAAAAGAAAGCGGCTAAGCCTAAGAAGCCGGTGGCCAAGAAGCCCGCGAGTGGCATCAAGAAGCCCAAGAAGGCAGCGGCGGCGGCCAAGAAGAGTCCGAAGAAACCCAAAAAGCCCGCGGCGGCTAAGAAGGCCACCAAGAGCCCCAAAAAGGCTAAACCGGTCAAGCCCAAGAAAGTCGCCAAAAGCCCGGCCAAAGCGAAGGCTGTGAAGCCGAAGACGGCCAAGACCAAGACCAAGCCTAAGGCGGCCAAAGGGAGGAAGGCGGCGCCCAAGAAGAAGTAAATCCAGACTTGGCCCGTGGTTGCTTTTCTAAAAACCCAAAGGCTCTTTTAAGAGCCACCCACAGAATCCAAAAGAGAGCTGTTGTCCGCTCAGTAAAACACTGAGTGCTTTAATATCGTGAAACAAAATAATGCAGTGCGGCTCGGGCGGAATCCTGTACACTGGGGCATCATTCTGTAGCGTTTCGGGATGTTGGGCAGCGATTTATTGAGCTTCAAAGCAAGTGCACTTAAACGGGGCTCTATATACACTAAATCAGACGAATCGTTACTTCCGAAAAGTGTGGGGAGGGAGCGGGGAATAGCAGGTTTCCGCCTCTTATCTGGTTAGTAAGAAGCAACTGGGCAACAAATGCCACTGAGTCAAGTGGGCACTTTCTCATTAAGCGTGCACGGGGGTCACGGCTTTCACTTTCCACTTTAAGCAGTCCCATTTAGGCAATATATATTAGTGGGCCAGGGCGTTTATATCGAGTTTGTGTCTTATGAAATATATCACTGATATCGCAATCCTTCCAGGTTTGCTTCGAATTCCTAAAAACTTAAATAAGACTAAATAAATGTAAATCCCGCCTTTTAATTAAAAAGAAGAAAAGATGCTCCGTTTCCCAGACCAGGAAATAGAATGAATGCGGCATAACTTTAAAAATGCTTGTGAATGAAGGTTTCGTTCGCTCAGGTTGAATTACAGGTCTTTTTCTTCCCTATCAAAGGGTTTTGTGTTGCGCTTGTGATAGGCTCACACTAAGACGTCGTCTGAACAGCCAATAGCTGCTCGATGTCAAGTAATCCAATCAGTCGTAACGCTTTGCTCTATTATCCAATAGAAAACTAGAACCAGAACCCTTTTATTTGCATGAAAGCTAGTATAAAATAAAGCAGCACTTACTTGGTTTGTTATAGGGACATTTATTGTGGCATGTATTGGCCATAGCTAACTTCGCGTGTCTATCTGTCTTTCCTCCCTCCCCGATTACAAGGGAGACCGGAAAAAGAAGATTAACGATATTTTAAGAGAGTTGCTCTTTCAGCGTGTATAAAATTTCAAAAACAATACTGGACCTGGGAGAGCCACTCGTTTATTCCACTCTGTTTCATTGTCCTTTCCGGAGAGTCAAAGTGTCCTTGTATTTGAGCGCACATAAGTTACTAAACATAAAAAAGCTTTTCAAGAAGTCTGTTAAATGATTTCATACTCCTAAGATCGTGTCATCTCAAAACGTTTTCCACTGTCCACGATAGAATAATTTTTCTCAGAAGAGCTAAATAAATTAAATAGCTATTTTCTTAATAAACTGGAGACAGAATACTTAGGATTTAATAATTGTTAATGTTATAATTGAAGCGAAACCATGTTCTCAACAGGTACACGTGCATAGATGAAATTGGTGCCCATTGAGTAATTGAATATAAGGCACTTTCTTCCAAAAGAATATTGGGGGGGGGAACCGCTTTAGTAATAATCTGCTACATTCCTCAATAATTTTCAGTCAAGCTGCAAACGAACGGGAAAAAATAGATTTTACCTTCCGGCTTTTCAAAAGTACAGTAATTCTTGGGGAAAGGATAGAATATCAATTTAAATTAAATACAAGTACAGTAGCAAAAAGGCTAAAAGTGGCGGTCTTAAATTATTGCGCGCACTTTTAAATTATCCAATGAAGCTTTGGCTTCCTAGCTTCAGCCAATCAAAGATTAGCTTTCTTCCAATGGAAAGAGGCTTTTTCTTAGCAGTAGCCAATCAAAAGTGCAAGGGGATGTATAAATGCTGTCCCGCGAATTTGTCTTCTTCAGTTCCCTTTTTCCCCACTTCTGTGAAGAGATGGCCCGGACGAAGCAGACGGCTCGGAAGTCAACCGGCGGCAAAGCGCCCCGCAAGCAGCTGGCGACCAAGGCTGCCCGCAAGAGCGCCCCGGCTACGGGCGGCGTGAAGAAGCCTCACCGCTACCGCCCGGGCACCGTGGCCCTGCGAGAGATCCGCCGCTACCAGAAGTCCACCGAGCTGCTGATCCGCAAGCTGCCCTTCCAGCGGCTGGTGCGTGAAATCGCCCAAGACTTCAAGACCGACCTGCGCTTCCAGAGCTCGGCCGTGATGGCGCTGCAGGAGGCGAGCGAAGCGTACTTGGTGGGGCTGTTCGAGGACACGAATCTGTGCGCCATTCACGCCAAGAGGGTGACCATCATGCCGAAGGACATTCAGCTGGCGCGGCGCATCCGCGGGGAGAGAGCTT
>NW_015386599.1:8984-39030 GCF_001527695.2 Protobothrops mucrosquamatus | reverse complement strand
AGCGTACTTGGTGGGGCTGTTCGAGGACACGAATCTGTGCGCCATTCACGCCAAGAGGGTGACCATCATGCCGAAGGACATTCAGCTGGCGCGGCGCATCCGCGGGGAGAGAGCTTAAGTCCGCGCTCCTCCAGTTTCGGCCTCTCCCGGAAAATAACACGATACCCAAAGGCTCTTTTAAGAGCCGCCACCTTCGTCTCGGAAAGAGCTGAGAGTCTTTTAATTCAAGTTAGTTGCTTTGAAAACTGCCACGTGTATGGCAGCCATATACGTGTACTGTTATATTGACTAAAGTAAAGCGTAGTTTAATGGAATGATTAAAGTACCGGGATCGTGAGTTCTAATCCCGGTTAGGTACGAAGGTAGGTGGGAGGCGTTGGGCCAATCAGCCTTCGCAAATAGACAAGGGGCAAGCCGTTTATGAAAGGGTTAAAATTATGGGACTTCAAGGAGGTAACATGGACGCGCGTGCGCACACGGTACTGGGTATGGTACTCATGAAACGGTTTAACTAGTTGGATTGAGTTTATAGAAGGTGCTGTTGTAGGGTATTTTAGGTTTAAGTCTGAGTCTGACTGGACTACTTGAATTAGGAAGAGAATTATTTAAATTTAAAACGGGATAGACCTCTTTCAACTTTCCTTAAATTCTGAAAATATTCCTAATATGTTAAATAAAAACTCAAAATACCCGACAGTTTTTAAAATTTGTAATGTCGGACAAGTGTTTCATTTCGTGCTTACTTAATTTCTTCTAGATTTAGGCAAAAGGTATCTTTTTGCAGCAACAAATGGAAACTACCTTGCTGGATTACAGGGTCATTGACTAATAAGGTGAACTGAGAACAAGCCCTTTATCTTTTCTTGATGTTAATTATTCCTAATGGATTTTGATTTGGGGTAGTTTAAAACAGTTATAGTTTTATGTTACTCTGTCTGCCAAAGGTGTGTGCGTGTCTCTCTGTTTCTTCCAGACACAGGGATGCTCTGGAGTAGGTTTATAAGATGACAATGCAATCAAATCTGGGATCAAATTCTATAAAAGGTAGGTCATTGCTGCCTGCAAAGCTCTTTAGTGTGAACTTGCATAAAGACCTAAGTACGGCTGTGCAAGCTTTTTGTTACATCCCTTGCAACTGTATCCTGTATTTTATAAAGTGAAACTGGGCTTTTGAAATGTGCAAAGCTTCCCACAGGGCTCTGTAATGAAGTCAGTGTTCTGATTATCCAATGATATGTGAGCACCTGGTGTCTGTGGGCATTTACTATGATCTTGCTTCCTCACCAGAGGTCATTTGGATACTGTACCTCACTCTCCTGTAACAAGTCACCCATTCACCACAGGTCTAGTGCAGAAGTTAATTATGAAGCTGCTTCTGTCATACATACTGGTTCACCTCATCTTTATTCATGTTCCAGGACTCTGCGTGACATTAAAAAGTTGATATCTAATGCAAATTGAGGTCTGTTTACCACTCTCTCCCTTCAGTGATTTGTAGTCTCTTTGTGTAAACCAGGTGCTTCCTAATTCATTTTTGCATAATTTCCCCTACATTATCATTAGGGATTTGCAAAGAGTTTTGGGCATGGGACAACTGATTTCAGATAGTCTGTATTATGTATGTTTGATCTGTAAACAGAACAGGTTTTGTTCTGAATATGAATTGAAACATGATAGTCCTGGGCAGAAGTGATGCAAGTGGTTATAAGAGTGGAAAAGAGCCTGGCCTTGGGGACAACTTATATGCACTTTGGTATTGGTAGTTAAGAGAAGGCACTTGGGCTGGGGATGGGCTTTGTCAGCACCTGTGGTTGGTGATGAAAGAAGGAAGGAAAAGCCATATGGAGAAATATGACAGAACAAGTAAGTGCACCAGGGTAGTTTTACTCTTTAAAATTGCTCATATTCCTTTGGATTAGATTTTTGCCTAAACTTGGAACACCCAAAATGATCCAGACATATTTCTGCTAAAGTTCAGCTGATTCAATCATTTAGTCAAACTTCAGGAACATGGAAGTTTAGACTGAGCTTGAAAGAAAACTTTTTTTCTTCACTACATACCTATCCCAGCCCTTTCCCCACTTGCATCCTAATCCTATATAAATATGAGCATCATCTTTTTCCACTGTCTTATGCTTTAACACCCATTGTATCAGAGGTGGAGATGGGTGACTAATTGTGAGTGAAATCCGAGCCAGGCTTATTGGCTGTTTCAAGCTGCTCTTTTCCCTCTAAAGGAAAAAAAAATATTTTTAGCTTGGGGTTGAAATGAGGGGTCCTCAGTGCTCAAACTCAGAGAGCACCAAGGTCATCTTTTCCCTCTGATTAGGATCATCTGCCACTTTGTTATTGTCTCCTTAAAATCTAATTTCACCTCATAAAAAGTGATTCTGGATGGCATACAATAGTAAAAATACATTTAAAAATAGAAAAATCAGTATTAAAATAAAAATATATGCAAACTGAACAGAGATTGAGTGAATACATTCACCTTAACTGTAGAGCCATCTAAACAAGTCTCCAGTTCCTTGATGCCATAAAGAAACTTAAGGGATTTAAGCAAATGTAAACATTAAAAGGGATGAGGAGAATATGTCAATTGTAGGTCCCTGGCAGATAGTACCTTCAGCATGCTCTCTCTGTTGGAGCTAATGGGCTAGCTAGGCTGATATAACTAGAAAGAGGTAATCTCTCATAGCCTGGACCCTCCTTTTCCATCACCTTCCCAAGAGGGGGGGGTGCCCCTCGTTGAAATGTGCCCGCCAGGTTACCGTGCATTTCACCAGCCGAGAGCCCAGGGTCGGGGTGGGGGGGTGGCGGTTATTATTAAGGAAGGCCTGTACCCAAGAGAGACCACTGTGCCGCAGACTGCCGGTTGTGAATCCCTAGGTGTGAAGTGGGGTCATGGGAGGCAGCAGGGTGTGCTGATTGTATACCTGGCTCCCCGCTATGTATCAGCAGCCCTACCCGAGCTTCTCAGTGTGATAGCCGAGATGGCGATTGAGACCCCCAGACTGTTAGTCATGGGGGATTTCAATCTGCCATCGGTAGGTGAAGCATCTGAGGTGGCTCGGGAGTTCATGGCCTCCATGATGGCCATGGACCTGACCCAATTAGTTGATGTCCCTACCCACACCGGAGGACACACACTGGACTTAGTTTTTGCCTCCGGCCAGTGGTTGAGTGATCGTGGTTTAGGGGAAATAGTCGTTGAGCCCGTCATGGTCAGATCACTCTCTCCTTCGGCTGGCCTTTCCTACCGCTACGCCCCACCGCGGGGAGGCGGAACCAGAAGTGACAAAATGGTTCCGCCCCAGGCGCCTGATGGACCCTGAGAGGTTGCAGACGGAGCTTGGGCCAATACCCGAGACCTTGACCCGTGGCTCGACTGAGGACCTGGTGGCCGCCTGGAATGGTGCGGCCGTGGAGGCCCTGGACCGGGTCATGCCTTTGCGGCCCCTCACCCGATGCCGGTCTACCTTGGCTCCTTGGTTCTCCGAGGAGCTGAGGGTGATGAAGCGTCGGAAGAGATGCCTAGAGGGTAATTGGAGGGCCACCCGCTCCGAATCCGATCGGAAACTGGTAAAGTCCCATTTAAGGACTTACCTAGTGGCGATAAGAGCGGCGAAACGAAACTATTTCTCCGCTCTTATCGCGTCTGCAGGTAACCGATCTGCCACCCTGTTTAGGGTGCCCCGCTCCCTCCTTCATCAGAGGGTCCGGGATGTCCCTTTGCAGGGTCGGGAAGAGGAATTTGGGTGTTACCTGCATGACAAAATCGATCGGATCCGGGCCGGGTTAGCCTCCGATTGGACTAGTTCAGACGGGCCAATGGAGGCAGGTCTTGAGTCCACTTTGTGGGAAGAGTTTGATCCTGTGACTCCTGAGGACATGGACAGGATGCTGGGACGGCTGAACACCACCACATGTCTACTGGACCCGTGTCCCTCCTGGCTGGTACTGGCCTCTCGGGAGGTTACACGAGGCTGGCTCCAGGGAATCGTCAACACCTCTTTGAGTGAGAGGTTCTTGCCGGCTGCCTTGAAAGAGGCGGTGGTGAGGCCCCTCCTCAAGAAGCCCTCCCTGGACCCGGCTGTTTTGGCCACCAACCGTCCTGTCTCCAACCTTCACTTTCTTGCGAAGGTTGTTGAGAGTGTGGTGGCACGACAGCTCCCTCAGCACTTGGAAGAAACTGTCTATCTAGACTCGTGCCAGTCCGGCTTCCGGCCTGGGCACAGCACGGAAACGGCATTAGTCGCGTTGGTTGATGATCTCTGGAGGGCTCGGGATAGAGGCTGTTCCTCTATCCTGGTCCTGCTAGACCTCTCAGCGGCTTTTGATACCATCGACCATGGTATCTTGTTGCACCGGTTAGGGGGGTTGGGGTTGGGGGGCACCGTTTTATGGTGGTTCTCCTACCTCTCGGACCGGTCGCAATTTGTGTTGGCAGGGGGGCAGAGGTCGACCTCGTGGTGCCTCACTTGTGGGGTACCACAGGGGTCGGTCCTCTCGCCTCTCCTGTTCAACATTTATATGAAGCCACTGGGTGAGATCATCCGTGGTTTCGGGGTGGAGTTTCATCAGTACGCAGATGACACCCAGCTGTACATCTCCACCCCGGACCACGCCAACGATGCCGTGGAAGTGATGTCCCGGTGCCTGGAGGCCGTGTGAGTCTGGATGGGGAGGAACAGGCTTCGACTCAACCCGTCCAAGACCGAGTGGCTGTGGTTTCCGGCGTCACGTCATAGCCAGTTGGCTCCATCTCTGGCTATCGGGGGCGAGTCATTAGCTCCCGCGGAGAGGGCCCGCAACCTGGGTGTCCTCCTGGATGCTCGTCTGTCTTTAGACGATCATGTGACGGCCGTGGCCAGGGGGGCTTTTCATCAGGCTCGCCTGATACGCCAGTTGCGCCCCTTTCTGGATTGGGACGCCCTATGCACGGTCACTCAAGCCCTCGTTGTTTGCCGCCTGGACTATTGCAACGCTCTCTACATGGGGCTCCCCTTGAGGTGCACCTGGAGGCTCCAGCTAGTTCAGAATGCGGCCGCGCGGGGGATTTTGGGGGCCTCTAGATACTCCCATGGGGGCCTCTAGATACTCTCCTGCGCGAGCTGCACTGGCTGCCGGTGGCCTTCCGGGTGTGCTTCAAGGTGTTAGTAACAACTTTTAAAGCGCTCCATGGCAATGGACCTAGGTATTTGCAAGACCGCCTCCTACCAAATATCTCCCTTCGACCAGTCCGCTCCCACAGAGAGGGCCTCCTTAGAGTGCCGTCGGCCAATCAATGCCGGCTGGCGACCCCCAGGGGGAGAGCCTTCTCTGTGGCAGCTCCTGCCCTCTGGAATGACCTATCCCCCGACCTACGTACAACTACAGACCTGCGCCTCTTCCACCGAGCCTTGAAAACCCATCTATTCCATGCGGCCGGCCAGGCGTAGTTTTGATTGGACTTTGCTAGGGGTTTTACATGGGGTATTTTAGAGCAGGCTTTTTATTCAATATTTATTGTGATTTTTATTATTGCCTGTTCACCGCCCTGAGTCCCGTAAGGGAGATAGGGCGGTATATAAATTTAAATAATTAATTAATAAATAAATAAATAAATAAATAAATAAATAAATAAATAAATAAATAAATAAAAGGAAGGTTAGATACTAGATAAAAATTGTGCAGGATAGTGGGGTCTAGGTTTCTTGAGAAGGAAGTAAACCAAAGCCTCTTTATGAGGTACAGGAAAAATCCCTTCACTCAAAGAAAAAATTACCACCAAAACCCACTCTCACAACACACTCTGGGTTGCTTTCACAGGCCAGGAGGGGCATGGATCTAAAGAGCATGTGGCCGAGTTCCTAAGGACCCTGTCTACTTATTCAGGTCGAACAACCTCAAATAACCTTGCAAACACTTTTGTGGAGTAAGTTTAGAATATAATTAGTGTAAAGGCTTCATAGAGGCTTCTCTCTAGTTATACTATGAGAATGCTGCACACATCATTAAAGCCTTACAGGCGTAACAATTGCACCAGGGGGTATTTATTGAGGTATTTATATTTTAGGATAAGGCCATTACTTAATAGAGTAATCCAAGTTTAGAAATGGAAGGATATTAGAAATTACCACTACCTATGAAAATTCTGTTTATGCCCAAAAAATTAACCTAATCATCCTTTAAAATATAAGGATTTTGTGACTTAACATTTAGTGCTCATATAATGTAACTTAATTCATCTCAAACAGTTAGTACCCAATTCATTACTTGAATAGGTTCTGCTTCCTTTGATCATAGAACAAAAGGAACATTTGAGCTCTGCATCTGGGCAGTAATCAAGATCAAGTTAATTATTAAATTATGTTGATATTGTTACTTTATTAAGTTGTATTAAATTATTCACACTTAAATCAGCTGAGTAAACAAAATGAGAAATTCAACATATCCATTCCAAATTTCTAGAATTTTCTAAGATATTTTTTTCTGACGTGGTAGGAATACTTATTCAAATTTAGACAGAAGATAAATTCTTCAGACCACTGAATAACTAATGGAGAAGGGGTATCCTTCCAGCTTTGCATCATTAGCTTTTTGCAATCTTTAAGAGCATGAATGCTTTCACTGATTATGATGATTACATGCCATAAAGTCATTCCTGAGTCGTAGTGACTGCATAGATTTTCTCCATGATGATCCATTCCTAACCTGGTCCTTCAGATCTTCTAATGTTGCACTCATCAGTACTATAACTGAGTCTATTCACCTTGCTGCTGGTTGTCTTCTTCTTTTTCCCCTCACCTTTCCCAGCATTTGACTCTTCTCCAGATAGTTAGATCGTCACATAGTGTGTCCAAATTATGAAAGTAGGATAATTTGAACCTGGTCATTTGTGTCTTGAATGAGAACTCTGAGTTGATTTGTTTTATGGTCCATTGTTTTATTATTTGGCTGTCTAAAATAATCTCAGAAGTTTTCTCCCACACTAAGGTCCAAAAGCTTTGACACTTTTCCTATTCACTATCCTATTAATATCTAAGTCATTAATATATAATTAGAAAGAAAAAAACAAGAAATCTGCAAAAACCAGTAAGTCTTCCAGAACAACATGAATATGCTTAATACTCCTGTCTCCTATTTTTCTCACAACAACAATCCTGGATTGGACTGACATAAACTGACTGACCCAAAATCACCCAGATGGCTTTCATGCCTAACTCACACTCTCCTTGCTTCTAGGCCAGCATTTTAACCACTGCACCATACTGGCTCATGTCAGTTTCTTCCAAAATGCAGAGTTATGGTTTTAAGCCATACTTAACTTTTTCCTTTTTGTTTTTTCAGTCTTTTGTGTGGTGTATAAAACCTTTCTAGATTTTAAATGAGACCTGGGCATTTTGCACCCTGTGGGCCACATTTGGCTCTTTGGCTATCCCTGTCTGGCCTGTGGTGATACTAATAGTGGTGGGAGATGGGGCATTGATGGGAGTGGGTATCAAATGGTGGGGCAGCAAGGAAGGGGGGCGCGGCAGCTGCCCTCCAAACAGTCCGTTTCTCAGGTGGCCCTTGGGAAAATTAATTGCCCACCGCTGTTCTAAATGTTCATCCTTTGCTATCTGCAGATTAAACTAGAAAATTACCTGAATTTCAAGCACCTATATCTGGTACCTGCAAACAGCTGGCATGATGGAGGTTCATTAATGTTTGCTGTTCTGTAACCTACTCTCTATTTTAACAGAACCTGAATTCTAGGGCTTAGTTCTATCTGCACCCCATATCAGCATAAACATGGCCTTTAACAATAGTGGGGGACAAGAAATATCACACTGTTAAAGTTTTCTGTAAACTCAGGATGAATGAATGATCTTTCAACTCAACAGTAGAAGACCTATCATAATGTTCCATCACTGGAGGTTTTAAGAAGAGATTGGACACCCATTTGTCTGAAATGGTATAGGGTTTTCTGCCTGAGCAGGGGGTTGGATTAGAAGACCTCCAAGGTCCCTTCCTCCTCCTCCTCCTCCTCCTCCTCCTCCTCCTCCTCCTCCTCCTCCTCCTACTACTACTACTACTACTACTACTACTACTACTACTACTACTGTTGTTGTTGTTGTTATTATTATTATTGTTATTATTATTATTATTATTATTATTATTATTTTAAAATGCTGGGCTTGGAGAGGGAAATCCAGGTTCTAGTCCTGTCTTAGGTATGGAGGGGAGTTGGCACTGCCTTTCAGCCCTAATCAAAGCCAGTCTTTGCAATAAGCCATCTGAAAACAAAACACCCTGTAGCATCATGTACTGAAACTTTGCTGTGTGATCTCTGCAGGCACAGCCTAAAAGAAGAGGCCTGGCAACCAAACAAGATAAATGCTAAGAAAAATAGAAAATAAACTATCCAAGTTTCTGCTGTATACATAGAGCAGAGCCCTTATTTCTTCAGGTCACTAGTATATATGTATGTTAAATATTAATACTTTCTGTCTGGAATTTATAGTTGTCATTGTGTTCTGGCTATTCCTGTTCATTACCCTGTGGACCCATTAAATCTTTATCTTACTGGATAAAATACACTACTGTAATCAAGATCTTTCTCACCGCTTAGAATTTCCCATCCAGCAGGTGTTGCGTGGGTGTCTTGCCTTTCAAGGTTTGGAGAACAGCCCAAGGAAAAAAGATTGTCACTGAAATTAATGGATAAAGAAGAGAAAATCTCCTGAACGCTGCAAAAGAGATGTTGAAACGTCTGCATAGTATTTGAAAAAGCTGGTAAAATAAAACATGCTACGTGCAGTCCTGATTACTGTAGCTCTCCACTGGCTTATCACATATAAATGTAAGTAGTAGAGTACCAATTACTTACTTTGCTTGACAAGTTAAGTTTTAATCCTAATTTTGGTACATGAAATCCAGCAAAATTTATATGGCTCCTATTGGAATTAATGTCACATTTAAGGCTGCCTCCTGAGGCACAATAACTGGGACTAAAATCCATTGAATCTGGTAAAATTTATGTAGAAGTCTAGGAGGCTGGAAAAAGAAATATATTGGTTCATGTGGCACATACCGTAGTTAAGGTATTAGACTGGGGTGAGATCAAGCCAGAAATCAGTTAAGTATCTCTGATCTGGATCTGAATGTATATATTTTTGATTAATAGCTGGCTGTATTTGACTTTGCTGGTTTTGCAACTGTGCTATTGGCTTAAAAAAAATTCTGCCTATTCTTTCTTGCGATGTATCTCTTTCTACCAACTGCTTTCTGGATTACTAAGAGTTTTTCTTCTTTTTAGATGGTGCAGGCAGTGGGGCTATGGTAGAAGCTTCAATAATCCCAGTTGGAGGTAAATATAAACTCATGACATGCATGATATATTTATTTATAATTAAATGCTTCCTTATCCTATTTGTCCGAAGTACTATATTGTTATTACAGCAATACAGATAAAATTATGGATATATTTTAAATTAATCTCTCTCTATTCTTTTTGATGAGAAACCAATCAACCTTGTCTGATCTTGATTAATCTCAAAAAACTAAGGAAGATTTATTTGCCTGCTTATTTCCTGCCTTTATTATTTTTACAAATAACTCAAGGCAGTGAACGTATCCAACACAACAACACCCCAATGGGCTGTAAGTTGCCCTTCGCTTAATTTTGAAAATATATATTACATGCCAGTTTGGATGGCAAATCATCATTGATAGCTTATGGCAATGTGTAAATTCAACAAATTATGGCTTATAGAAGAAATTGATTAAGTAATCCCCTGACTAGCGAGGCTCAGCAAAGAACCTTTTCATGCAGTTCAAAGTGAATAGCCTCAGAATGAATGGAGAGCTTTTATAAAAGATGCAATAAGCTAGGTAGCCTTTGGATGTTTGGATGTCAGAATTCCCCAGAAGGGCATCTCTGAAACATCCATAGTAAAGAGGGGGAGGAGATGATGGGAAAGAGTCCTTACCCACACCACTTGCCACAGCCCTTGCTGGGATCTCTACTTTCACACTTCTATTATCTGAGTTCCAGGCTGTCCAGCGAAAAAGTTGTGCTAGGCAGGGAGTTATGCTGCTAAAACATTCCTGAGTGGGGGAATTTATTTATTTATTTATTATTTGAATTTATATCCCGCCCTTCTCCTTGCGGACTCAGGGCGGCTGACAATCAATTAAAAACACCACTAACAATCACAAGTTAAAATTAATTAAAATGAAATATTTAAATTGTCTAATTAAAAAGTAATTAAAAACCCCTCTAAAAACCCCTCTTAAAAATTATCCTAGGCCAGTCCCGNGATCAGGGATCACCCTGATCTCTGGGGGCAGCTCATTCCAGAGGGTGGGAGCTCCCACAGAGAAGGCCCTCCCCCTTGGGGTCGCCAGCCGGCACTGTCTGGCCGACGGCACCCTGAGGAGACCCACCCTGTGGGAGCGTACTGGCCGATGGGAGGTAATCTGTGGCAGAAGGCGGTCTCGAAGGTATCCTGGTCCGCTCCATTGCCTAGAATCTGGACAGCGTACAAGAGGAAAATCTCCCTTCACCAGCAATCAGCTTTTCCCCTTAGGCCAGTGGTTCTCAACCTTTTTAATGCCGCGACCCTTAACCAGTCGTAAGTCGAGGACTAAACTGGTCGTAAGTCGAGGACTAAACCAGTCGTAAGTCGAGGACTACCCAACTGGTCGTAAGTCGAGGACTTTCCCTGCCCGGGAGCACCGTGCATGCGTGGTTCTGCCCCCTGCGCCGGCCGAGGCGTAGCTGGCAAGCGGCAGAGACGGAGCAGGCCGACCACCAGCTGGCCCAGCTCAAGGGAGGCAAGGCACCCGCCAGAAAAGGGGGAAAAAATGGCGGACAGCCTTGCTTGGCGACCCCTGTGAAATGGTCGATTGACCCCAAATGGGGTCGCGACCCATAGGTTGAGAACCGCTGCCTTAGGCTCCAGTTTTCCTCTTTTAAGCAAAGACACCCAAGTCCAAGTGGGCATGGCAAAATGTGGAACTGGATTACAAACTTAATCCTGGAATATTCGACTGCAAGGCACAAAATTGGGATTGGAGAGAAAAGTTGATCCATAACAAACTTTCTGAAGCTGAGAACTGCATTACAAAGCTGGTAGCAGTCAGTAATTTGTAAACAAACAAAGAGGTGGGCTGATAATTGAAGGAAATACAAAAATCAACTTGTAGCACTTAAAAGATGTTTTGTTTGCTGGTTGCCTTTCTCCTAAAGTTTGTTGGCTTTAGGCCTGAATCCTCCCTGAACCCTACCCCTTTACTGTCACTAGGGAAAACAATGGCTGTTATTGGGGAATACTTGAAGTCCCCCCCTCAAGTTAACTGCTCAAAATTAAAAGATCCCTTAATTTACTTCAGGATCCCAGGCTGGGAATGAAACAATTAGATAATTTCCATTGAGGATTAGGTATAAGTAGTAACTGAAAACTAGTCCTACAACTTCCCTTACTAGTCATCTAGATGATGCTAAAAGATTATTTTCTGATACATCAAATGTGTGTCTCATATTATTAGATGCTCTTGTTTGCTTTTGCATTAAATAAATGTACCATTGTCTCCATTTCCATGCCAGATCCTAATGTAGCAGTGGGAAAACTATCATCCCAGTCTAGTACATTTGAAGAAAAAGGGGAGTCAAGGAAGGCCATTGATGGATCCCTGGCAAATATCTACACAAATGGAGACTGTACTCTGACAAAGAAGGATTTTGAGCCCTGGTGGATGGTAGATTTGATTTCAGCCTTTCAGGTATCTGCAGTGGTGATCACAAACAGAGGAGATTGTTGTGAGTCATGGATAAAAGGAGCTGAGATTCTGATTGGAGATTTGCCGCAGAAGGGCGGCACGATGAATCCCAGGTACTGGCACAATATTACATTGTCCTCTGAAGTGAGTTTATGAGAAATATGTCTTATGAATCTTAAATCTGAGCATTTCTGTGTGAATAAACCCAACTGAAGCTTTTTAAGACGTAACTCACAAAAATTTAGGAAGAATTAGATTTCCTGTTCTGTAGAATGTAGCATTACAACATTCTGGATAAGTAGCAATTATAGGAGGAGAGACATGTTAGTCTATGGTGGCAAAAAAACAGAGAGAGTTGGTACAATCTTTTCTGACTAATATATTAAAGGGCATAAACTTTAGTGATCTGCAGCTCACTTCATAAGATGCATAGAGTGGCTAGACTGATGAAGGATTGTACACTATATCCCATGAGCCCACATTCAGCCCCTTTCAAACTAAACATGTTTCTGTGAGACTAACCTGTTTCCTATATTGAATAAAATGAGTGTCACAGTACTATACAACCTTGTAGTACGATATGCACAATATAGTTGTAAAACATTGAAAGAATTTCAGGTTTTCTCTGTGTCTTTTCAATAGAGAGTCTTTGACTTTCAACTGTAATATAGAGCCTGATGATCACGGTCATAAGTCATGGTGGTTAGTAAATTAGATCATCCCATTTTACAACTCTTTTGTGGCATTTGTTAAGTAATTAAGTGAACCTACAGTATGTACTGGTTTTGCTGAAAATTGTAAGTAAATGCCAGTTTTTGGTAGAACTGTCATAAAATGTAGACACATGACACTGCAAATGGCCATAAATGTGGCCTGGTATTGAGCGGCCAAAATAATTCTATTAAGTAATTCTCTTGCCTGTCAATTGTAAGTAAGTCCACTTTTGATACCATCTCTATCTTGTCATCTAAAATTTGTTCTACATCTGTCATTTCAATGATAACATCTTTTGGGCATAGTCTATCCATAGAAGCAGACATCATTACAAACATTGTTGATATTGTGATTGTTTTCTGATTCCATCCTTCAAAAGTCTTCTTCAATATATTCATTGTTAGAATGTTTTCAACATTTTTCAGATTATAAATTATTCCTCTAAATTTTAGCCCCATCTAGTGTTCAGTTTATGAAATTGCTTGTTTTGTCTTGTAAATGCCTAAAAGAGAATCTATTTCCAGCAAGCAGCTGTTTGTTTTTTATAATTATTCCAAAATCTTATTATAGAAATTACAATATTTCAATTTTATCTGGACCCTGTCCATTCATAACTTTCTAAAATCAAAATCATATTTAGCTTTTTGCTGTTTATTTTTTAAATTCTAAAGCTTATCATTAAATTTTTCTTTCATTCGGGATTGAAGGCAGACTCATCCCCGTATTTTCAGATTTTTCAATCCAAGTATCTTTAATAGCTTAGAAGTAGTTAATGAGCCATTTCTGAAAGTGATTAGAAAGTGAGGTTTGTGAACTTAGTATCCTTTAAAAAGTGTTTACAACAGCTGCAAGCAAGATAGTTAATCTCATCATCTTCTGGAAAACTCACAGCTATGGAAAACTGCTGTCCTTTGATCTCCTTATGAGGAGCAGCCATCCTGGCTTATCCCAATCTCCCATCCTGTCCTTAGGTGGAAAGATTCCAAGGAACTATTTTATTAGCCAGTTTCTTAGTCTTTGCTACAGCACGCCATCTTCAGTTTGCCATACCTCCCCTGGAAATCACAATTAAACTTCCCTTCTGATACTTGACATGCAGCTACATCCACTGCTTGCTCTTGATACCACTGTGTAAGCCCAACATAGCACTTTTCAGCTGTTTAGCAGTCATCCAGATTTCTACAGCCACATCTGGTAGCTATAGTTTTAGCTAGGCATGGTCTTTTTCAAAATACTGTACTCCATTTCATTATTGCTTATTTTCATCTCTTTCTGTCAGCATTCCATAGCAATTGAAGAGGCTCAGTTTTTACAGGTAGTACTCGAGTTACGAGGGTAATGGAGCCTGCCCATTCCCCTAACCCAGTGGTGGCAAACCTATGGCACGGGTGCCAGAGGCGGCACTCAGAGCCCTCTCTGTGGGCATGCGTGCCGTCGCCCCAGTCCTAGGTCTTCAGCTGGGTTTTATAAAACCTTTTCACTTTAGGCCTCCGCCGCCGTGTGCCAAAAAAAAAAAAAAGTTCAATCAGTCAATTTCAACTTCTCGTGGGAAAAAAAAAGATCTTGCAAAGTTGGAATTGATTGATTGAACTTTTTAGTCCCACCCAGTCTGCTGTTACCACCGCAGCCATGCCCACCCAATGGGCCACACCCACCCGGCACTCGACGATGCATAAGTGGGTTTTGGGTTGCAGTTTGGGCACTCAGTCTCTAAAAGGTTCGCCATCACTGCCCTAACCCTAACTCAGTAACTCATGGGAGTGAATCTTGTACCTCAAATGAGATCACTCCCTTGCTCGTTAAGACACATGCAGCTTGTTAAGTAAACATGAGGTATCTCAGGGTGGGGAAGGCCACGGAGGATCTAGTGATGGAACAGGCCCCCAAGGCCTCCCCGACCCATTAAGATACCTCATGCTTCTCCCTCCCTTCCTAACGTGCTGGACTCACCTTCAAAAGATTAGTCTCCTCTCTGCTGGAGTTCCTGCTGCCACCTGGAACTGAGGCCGGGGGTCGCTTCTGCGTGCCTCCAGGGGCCGGATAGGGGCTTCAGAGGCCTTTTCCAGGCTACTGCCACTCAGATCTGTGGCTGAGGGATGCTTCCGCAGCCCTCCAGCAACCCAATCCAGGCGCCAGAGGCCTTCTCCAGGCCTCTCTGCCTCCCAGAAACAGACTGCTGGAGGGCCGCAGAAGCGTCCCCCGGCCTCAGATCTGGGCAGCAGTGGCCTGGAAAAGGTCTCCAGTGCCTGGATCATGCCGCTGGAGGCATGAGATGTGTCCCCTGGCCTCAGATCTGGGTGGCAGGGGCCTGGAAAAGGCCTCTGGCACTCCAATCCAGCCTCTGGAGGCACAGAGAAGCGTCCCCTGTCCTCAGATCTGGGCGGCAGCGGCTGGGAAAAGGTGTCCAACGTCCCAATCCAGCCTCTGGAGGCACATGGAAGCGTCCCCCGGATTCGGTTCCGTTCTCTGTTGCAAAGAACACAGGCCTAAAGTACCATGAGATCACGTGAGATCAGTAGCATGAGATCTCGCCCCACTGATCTCGTGTGATCTTGCGTTACTTTAGGCCTCCATTCTCTGCGAACTCACCAAAAGCCTGGAGCAGCCAAGAAAGCGAAGGATCTCGATCTTTGCAGGGTGAGTATTGAAGGCCTAGTGAGACCTGGGGTGGGGGTGGGGATGGAAGGAATAACCAGGATGAATGTTGCAGAACCTCTGCGGTCGCTTGTAAGGGCGAATGACTGCCGTTGGTGCTGCAATATTCGTAATTTCAAAACTTGCTCGTAAGCACTAGCGGGCGCTTATCGCGTAACTTTGAATGAGCGTTAAGTGAACGCTCATAACTCGGGGATTACCTGTACTGTGTTGTTTTGGACCCAACCCCTTTTTCTTACTTCATTTTGTTTTTACTTTTGGAAAACTTGGAAGTTTTTCCTAAACTCACTAACCCTTTGATTAGATGTTGCATTTTGATTGAATGAAAATCCAAAATTTTACTTTTGAGTAGATTACTTAAAAGTTATGTTGAGTTGAACATTAATAAACTGCAATGGTTTGGGGGGAGGTCACGTATTTAGGAGCTGGGTTAAATGATAAATAGCTACTAATCAATGTTTGCTCAGTGCACTAATACATCTAAAACTTACTTTGTGGTAGGATGGACAGCCAATAAATTAAATAATTACATTTCAACTTGTGCATCTATAGTAAAATGTATCTAATTTATAAGACAGTGGAAAGATTGCCAACAGGAGTTACAATCTATATCCTCATCAGAGTTTATTTTACTCACACCAGAAGCAAAGGAGATCGTAAAGTGTAGTTTTATAAGGACCAATATTGGGGGAACAGAGATTACTAGCAGATATGTAAATGTGGTAGATATTGTTCCCTGTGTTCTGAGAATCTTGTGGAAATCATGGCTTCTCTTAGCATGAATGTTGATAAGAGCTCACGCATAAATCCAAGGACTCAGATTCCTGTTGTGCCAGTCTGCAGTTCAATAACAATCTGGCCCCTTGGCAGGTGTACTACAATCAACAGCATGGGACGTGGGGAAACCATGTCATTTAATTGTGCAGGCATGCAAGGACAGTATGTGACCATCACAATCCCTGGGAGATATGAATTCCTAACACTCTGTGAAGTGCAGGTGCTTGCACATCCATGGCTTCATATAGGTAAGCAGAAACTGTGTGAATACTATGAGCACAGTAGTGAATAGAGGATGTATGGCTTATATAATGTTCTGTGTTTACATCTACTGTTTTTCATCGTAATGAGTATGTTGGCTTTTCTTCATACATCTAATATAAGGAAAATATAGACTAAGATGCACATATCTTTAACTGAGAGCACTGATGGTTGCCTGTTTTGTTGAGATAAGGAAAATGCATTCTTGTGGGTATGGAGTGATCAGCACAATATCAAAACAAAGTCTCACAACATCTTTCACTTAATGGAAAAGAAGATAAAAGCTATAGTTAATAAAAATTCAGCAAGTAGGGGGATATACTGGTTTAAAGATGTAACCCTTGGGTATCCTGAAGTTGCAGTATAGAATTTTAGCAGCAAAATGGCTAATTTTTAGAAGTACCTACTTTATTTTTTAAAAAAAATATATGATCAGAATAGGGGACTTTCGGAGGCAAACTGCCTGCATTTCTTATTTTAAATCCGCATCTAGATATCAGAAAAAATGACCTGAAATGCAGTCATTTTGCAAATGAAAATCAGCAGCATGATTTGGGACCAATTTTGTATTTTCAGCAGAGCTTTTAGAGCAGAAAAAAAATAAAATGAATCACAGAATTTCCCTATCGCCATTCCCATCGATTCATTCCAAAATATGGAAAAAGCAGACTGACAAATTCTGCCCTGATCCTTCTGTAAATATTATTGTGGCAATCCTTCAGATTGTGATCCTAATCCTTCAAATATTGTTCTTTCCTACTCTGTTGGCAATATATTGTCCCAGCTTCATGGTATGTCCATAATTCAGTATGAATTTGCATGATTTAAAATACCTGATGACCACGCTCCAACTTGCCTTCAGCTTTCTAGCTAGAGTTACTGCTTTTTCAACCTAAAATACTTGACTTGAATTTTCTTCAAACTTTTCCTACCGTGCCATTTTATGTAAAAGGTAATGTATTGTCATAAACTGAAGGAAGTTGAAGATAAGAAGAAAATGATATGTTCTATCTATATTTGGGGGCAAGAAGCAATTTTTAACAACATAATTAGCCTTTTGTAGGCAGTGTTTTACTAGTTATTTTTATTTAGGAGGAAAGGACTTTGATATCATTTAATGATGTTGATTTGTGATTATGCAATTGATCTGATGACTTTCCTGAAGAGCATGTATTTCTAATCCCAACATCATCTACATGTTAGCATATTGCCTTCCTCTGGTCCAAAGCCTTTCATCTTTTCAGAATTAGGTTCAGTTGAATCACTATTTTTTCTTTTACTGCCAGACAGTTGTGAATTCTGCTTCCCAAATAGAAGACTGATATTAAATGGAGCAGGAAGAATGCTAGAATCTAGGTTCTACTGATTAAGGAAAACTAAGAAGTTTAGGATTTGTATGATTATAGAAATATTGATGAAAATGCCATTCCTGAGACTGCTGATCCTTTATCTTTGATCTACATGGATTTGTTGGACATATTTCTTGTCTTAAAACTAATTTTCATAAATATTCTCATTTAGTTGTAATTTACTCCTGCCATCTTGTAGTTCTTTCTTGTTATACAGAGTATGAAATTCTAAATTTGATTGTATTAAGAGGGTTAATCCAGATAGCAATATTGCCCAACTGCAGTATACAATAGTGGATAGTTTAGGAAAAAAGACCCAAAATTTCCAAGGCACATTAATATTTTCTGAACTATAAAACTCACAAAATGCAATGGTAATAAATAGTTGACAATGTATCAGCTCTTCTTGAATTCCCATTTTCCAAGAGAACAACTGATCTTGCAAATTCAGTCTAGTAAATTAGAGGGAGAGGGAGAGGTTTATTGGGGGGTGGGGGTGTAAGGCACCCTTTTCTGTATCTATATCCTCTTTCTTTCAAGGAACATATTTCATTTTTCAGAGGCCAGAGTAGTGATACCGTCAAGTCTTATGGTGAATATGAATCTTTCATTTTTGAATATTAGAAATTCAGACATTTCATTTCTTGCAGTTTATGATGGAGGATGGAGTCCTGTTCGAGACAGTGACACTGATTCAGGTATGTGCGTTGTCGTGTTGTAGGTTGGTTTATGCTTGTTTCTAATAGTCTTTGCAAGGGAATTATTTAATATTCTAAAAATTATCCCTTTATTTCCCTTATTTTGTCTCTTCTTCCTACATCTTTAATGGAACTGAATAGTTTATGGTGTTTTTCTTAATATAGTTTGGGCTTGGGAGAATAGCTATATATGTTGATCATCTACTTGTCATGTAGCTTACCTTTGCCCAGATATATCTTCATGTGCAATTAGCCTGTGAGAGAATCTCAGACAGGCCACTGGGGTATGGGGGTAAATACAGAAGTCATAGGGTGAGGTTGGTAACTGACTATCCCTGATTTGCTTTGATCTGACTAATGTTTGATTGAAAAGAAGCAAAGCAAGTATCAGATCAAAAAGGTGGATATATGTTGCTGCTGCTCATCTCAAGGTCTTTCAGAATAATTCATTGAAAGTGAAATAATAGAGGAAGGGGACAATGATAGAGACAGAAGTAAACAATGAATCATTTTTATACACGCATGTTTGAACACCCTAATAATAAAAGTTTTTTAGGGAATACAAAAGATGAATAAAGATACAAAAAAAGATAAAGACTACCAATAGAGAGCAGTTAAATAATAAATAGTTATTTGATTTATATTTTACCCCAATCAGAAAATATTATTAGCAAAAATGCAATACAACATCCATAGTAAAAGGCTAAAAACAATAAAATTATATCCCACTGTTACTTACACTACATGATGACATCAGCTCAACCTTCCAAGGCTCTCCAAAGTAATTTTGTTTTGAACAACTTAAAGAAAGCCTGTAAGGAGGGATTGAATTCCTGAGGGGAGGCTATTCCAAAATGTAAGCATATCCCTAATGAAGGTGCCTCTATGAATTTTTCCCCACCTCTATCTTTTAAAAATGTGTGGAATCAGAAGGTGGTTCTGAGATGTTCAACTTGAATATGTTCAAGTGGGCCAAAATTGAATAGAAAAGATGGCCCTATAAGCACTTTGACATCATATAGGTCTTTCAAGATAAAAAACAAAAAACAAACAACCCAGCACTTTAATTACACTTGGAGCTAATAGAAACCAACGTAGTGCACAGATGTAGTGTGCTCATTTTAGTGAATGTCCATCAGCAACTGGGCTGATGTATTCTGGACCAATTCTGAGACCACACTTCTAAGCAGGTTTAAAAGGCAATCTCATGTACTGCATGCAACAGAGAGTCCAAATGAGAAATGATAAGGATGTGAGTCACTGCCACAACATCCTGTAACTATGGCTGCAATTGGTATACAAACTGAAATTAGGCAATACTCTCTGGTCATGACTTTCACCTGCCCATTTAGCAATAGCTGTTACTCTAGGAAGATCCTTCTTCCTTCAAAATAGTACCATTCCATGAAGAACACTTGAGACATTGAAGAACTTTAATGAACAGATAGTAGCTCTATCGTGCTTTAGTAAAATTTCAGCCTTTTATATCCCATCCATACCCTCACAGTCTACAGACTTGGGTCATGAAATTGAGAGCATCTCCTGTCTACCCCAGAGTAATAATGTACAGATAGGTATTGTTGATAACCATACCTATATAACAGTTTTCATTACATATGCTAATTACTGTAGAATGTAAGATATAGCTCTGTGATAACACACAAATAAAAACACTAATTTAGTGTGCTTCTTGAAAGGTCATGATAATATTCTCTCTTCTAGGTCTACAAGGCAGAGTTCTGAGTTTCCCCAATGAAGCAAAAGGCAGTTTTGTGATCATATCCCCAATGCAGCCTTTGAATCTGATGGAATTCACACTCTGTATGAGGGTTGCAGTAGAGTATTTAGATGAACACAGAATAATTCTCTTTTCCTACCATTCTCAAAGTGATGAATTGAGAATCTTGCGTGAAACAATGGGCCACTTTGGTTTACACATGGGGGGTCGGAGTGTGAGGTTTGCCCTTCCTGATCTCAGCACTTTGGGGAGCCACATCTGTGTCACCTGGGAGTCAGCATTTGGACTTACAGCCTTTTGGATGAATGGAAAAAGTAGTATCCGAAAAGTGCATAATATGGGACACATTCTCCAAGCAGGTGGTACAGCAATGCTTGGACGGGATCAAGGTGCACAAAACATGCCTGATCAGCAAAAGCCACATTTTGTGGGAGAAATATCAGATCTCTACATGTGGGATTATGTACTGAAATCTCATGAGATAGAGAAAGTTTTGCAGGCCCATGAGTTTCCCAGGGGAAACATCTTTGACTGGAAAATATTGTCATATAAAATTATAGGTAATGTGATGGTATTGCCTAAGGGCTAATAATTCTGTGTGTATACATAAATACGTACGGAAATACTGTCCTATTATGTTGGGCAGCAAGCAAATAAGATTATTAGTATGAAATCTAAGATGTTGAAACATAACTAGTGAGCATTTTGTTCTTAGTTTGTAATTATTCATGCTGAAATTCCTTGAATTAACCCATATAATAAATATAATAAAATTGTCTTATGAATAACAAGTTTGCAAAAGCATATTTTTCTTTTTCATTTGATATGGCAACCAAAATATAAAAAGACATGCCTGGTGTCTGGAGGAAAAAAAAAACAGTTTTCAGCAAAAATGACGTAAAATGTTGTCACATGACTGTGGGATGATGCAAATGGCCATAAATACGGTCCAACTGCTGAGTGAAGTGCAGTCACAGGACCACCGGGGGGGGGGGGAAATAGGCCATTGGAACCTTTTTTAGGGGGAGGGGTCTGTCATAACTTCAAAAGATTGCTAAGCGACTGACCATAGGTCAAGGACTATATGTACATGATGATCATCCAATCTGCAGCTCTTCCTTCTGTTTCTGAAGGTTATTCCCACATACCATTATACTAACTTCTTGCTTTTCAGAACACTGAAAAATTGGGTATCATCCAGACTTAGGCAGCTCACTGCTTATCCTTAAGCCAAAATCCATTCTGAACATTAGCAAGCATTGGTCCCGACGCTGATCCATTTCTTACTTCCCTGCACTAAAAGTTGCTCATTCATTCTTGCTGTTTCTTTTTCTATGCTTTAGCTACAGCCAGTTTGGTGTAGTGCTTAAGGCATCAGGTTAGTATCCATGGGACCGTCCCATCTTGGGTACAAAGCCAACTGGGTGATCTTTGGACCACTTTCTCTCAGCCCTAGAAAGGAGGCAATGGCAAACAACTTTTGAAAAATCTCACCAATAAAATTGCAGAGACGTGTCCAAGAAGTCTCCAAGAATGTTTTAGATAGTTAACAATAAGTGGATGAATCCTCTTATCTCATGACCACTACGTTTGCTCCTTTGTTGAGGAAAGTTATCTAAGGCTTTTTGAAATTTTGCAAGGGTGGATACAATAGATGCCTATATACATTTTTGAAAACTGTTTAACTCTGGACCTGGTGTATCCCAGGCAATCAAAAGCAGCATTCCTGTGACACGTTTTTCCTTTACAAAAGACACAGAATTCAAGTAATCTGGAAGATTGGATGAGATCATCCTGTATTTTATGAAAAGATTCTGCTGGCTCAGTCACCTGCCTGGAAGGCACAGAGTCCCATAACATGAAAGCATGATGTTACCAGTTATTTCAAGGAGAGGAAGGGTAGAGTTCTTTCTTTGGGAAATGACCACATTTGATTAGAGTCAGGAACGGTAGTGTGTGTGTTTGTGAGTGTGTGTAGATGTATTTTAGAACAAACAGTAAAAAGATGGTTTCCTGAATCTAGCAGGAGAGGCACTTGTCTCCATAGCCAGTGTTCAGTGTCATATCCTTCTGAAGTCTCCAGGGGAAGGATAATGGGTAGGGGTGCCAGGAAATGACAGATTTCTGGTCTGATGCAAAGCAATCCCACTGGAGCAAAGGGGGTTATGGAAAGTATAAATAAAGCTGGTCCCAAAACAGCGTGAGAATCATTCATGAGAACACTGGTCTGAGAGAAAACGATGGTAGGTGGAATTATTACTTTTTTCACTTTGAAAACCTTTTGAACATTTTATTGTAGATATTTTTATCCTTCCTTGTCTATAAAAATAATTTACTTTTACTTAAAAAGAATGCTAACTTTTTTCACATAATTTAATGGGACAAAGTCAGGGATTCTTCTCCTTCTTTTCTAGTTAGTGTTGACTCCTGGTGACTGCCTAAACTAATCCCTGCAGTTTTCTTGGCCAGAGTTTTGGAAGTGGTTTGCCTTTTCTTCCTTCCTAGGGTTGAGAAAAGCGAATGGCCCAAGATCACCCTGCTAGCTTGATGCCTAAGACAGGACTAGAATTCATAATTCCCCAGTTTTTAGCCTTGTGCCTTAACCATTACTAAACTGGTTCTCATTATTATTCTACTTTATGTTAAATTGTCATTCAAAGGTATCCAGAAAATCTGCTGCAATATAATGATGGCTTGGGCTGCAATTTACTGTCTTGGACTTGTGAGGGAAGGTGAAGAGATTTTTTTTTAAAAAAAAGTTATGTTTTAATAGTGAAATATAGAAAACTACTGCCCTAATTTTTAAAAGACAGTGATTACACACTGAATGTGACTAAAACTAAAAGAGAAAAAATTATATAACGATAGATTATGATAAAAAAATAATTCAGTCCTTAGGCTTATCATTAAATATAACTGACATGGAGACATACTGTACCACTTTCTCAGTTTTAAACATAGAAACTTTTTGAAATCAAACTTGTATCCTGAATCCATTTCTTAAAATCAGGAAAGTAGACCTCTTTCCAATTACCTAAAATTATCATTTTGCTGTGCCCCAAGCTTGAAAAGGCCAAAGCTTTTAATGAGATGATCAATTCTATATTTTAGGAATATAGTTCAACATCACATTAAGATCCTTATCTATTACATTTCTTCCTTTGCACTTGTGCTGGGTCCCCATAATATCATTTTCATTTTGTTCTTAGCCTATGAATGAGACAATTTTAAGTCAATCTTAGCTATATTAGTGTTAAAATATATTCCCCACTTTTTTATTCCAATACTGTCCAAGGGTAACCTCAAAGTTATGATAAACAATTAATCTTCATCCGTTATGTTTGAGATGTGAGGTGAGTGGCAGAGACAGAAAGACAAGCAAATAAAGATAACATACAGATTGATACTGGGGGGTAGCAAATTTGATTCCTGTATAGTTTTCTGCTGAGTCAAGGATGGATGAAGTGTTTTCAATAGTGGGGAAAAATCATACAGTATGTACATGAGAAAGCTGTCTAAAATAGATCATCTTTACTTTCATTTGGGGATGTACAATATGCTTCTCTTTCTGGCGATTTACAAGAGAGTGCAATAGTTTCATAGCTCTTAAAGGATGCTACAAAAGATAGTCCATGAACATTTTCATGGGAAAGCTTGCCAAGATTTTAGGAATTATTTTTAGAGGGCTATACCAAAAGCAACAAAAAGTCTTGGAGCAATCAGGAACTATGGGGGAAGGGCTTGAATCTCAAATTAAGACAGAAGAAAAGATATGGTTTTGTAGAATGGGTTAAAAGCAAACTGCCAAGTTGCTGCCCTCTAGATATATTAGGATGGCAATTCTCAGAATTCCTGGGCAGGGAAAACTTTGTTTAGGATTCCAGATACAGCTGTATGTCTCTTGGTCAAAGTATGAGTTTGCCGTTCTTAGTGACCTTTTTATTTTCCCTTCTCTTCCATGAAGATTATGGAGTATGGTGTTTTCCCCTTCGGTTTTGATCCTACATGTTGCTTCTACAACACACTGCTTGACCAGCAAAGCCGGCTATGCAACTACATCAAGAAACTCCAAAAGATATTACAGAGACTCAGTAAACTGAACAGATGTTCTCTCGTTGCATATCTAACGGGAAATTCTTTAAGTGCTGCCGGAGCAGTTATGGCCATAGTGGGGCTGTCCTTGAGCCCTGCAACTCTAGGAGCCTCCCTCTTGGCTTCTGGGGTGGGTTTAGGAGTGGCGGCTGCAGGAGGGGCTGTTTCCATGACTTCAGACCTTTCTTTAGTGCTCTGTAACTCCAAGGAGGTGAAAAGAATAAAAAAAATTGCCCTGGCTTGTCACAATCAGATGAAGGAAACAATGAATTGCTTGGAGTTCCTGCACCGCAGTTGGAATCCCACCGATCCTTTCTTATTGCAGACTGAGAAAAATGCTTCTATTGCCCTTTATAATTCTGCCTGCTTCCTGGTGTTCTGTGGTCCTCAGGGCTTTCTGGTGCCTGAGCACAAAGAAGAGATGACAAAAGTGAGCTATACTCTACTCAGGGCAAAAATCCAGAAACTGGCAGAAAACCTAGAAGCCTGTGCAAGGCACATGGATGAAATCTGCAAGCTTTTAGAAAGAAGGAAAGCATGTTCTTGGAGGACAAAAGGATTAGAATGTTGACATAGGATCAATGGTCAGAATGACTCTGCAGCAACACAAGTCTTCTTGAAAAAAATGAAACATGGGCATAAAAGTGCTAAATACCAGTACTGTGATTTAAAATTAGTATTTTATGTACTCAGGAATTTTCTCTATACATTTCCTAGGATCTGCAATTCTCTGCACCCTTCTATTTTGTTTTATTTTTTGATAATTAACATTACAGAAACCATGGTTCTATCAGTTGTAGTCTATACTTTCAGCACATTTCAAGGGAAGTTGTTTGTCACAAAGCACCATACTTAGGTTTTCTAGGCAGGAAAAGTTTTCCAAAAGTCTTACTGAATGATAGCACAATAAGCTGAAGTTTCCTTAACACATGAAATTTCAATTAATGTTTCACAATAATAGAAAAAAATAGGGAATAATTTTCAAAGCTCTGACGGTAATTTTATTTGAATGCTCAAGGGGTCATGATGGAACATGCTAGGATGGATACAAATGTTTGGCAAGTCCAAAACCTGTTGAATTGTGAGAATGAGACAGATAAGCAAAGCCTAAATATTTCTGAACTTCTCCTTATGATGTTCTCATAACAGATGGAAATTTGCTCTACAAGTAGGGTTAGGACTGAATCATTTCTTTCCTTTCCTTTTGTTTCTCTGACTTTATAATCTTTGTCTCATTTGTCATAGCTATCTTTCATGTACTCTTTTCATACATATGCCAAAATATCATGTAGTTTTATATTTATTTATATTGGCCAATATTATTGAACTCTTTGTCTAAACGAATAAGTATAAGAAGTAACGGGTGGAAACTAATCAAGGAGAGAAGCAACCTAGAACTAAGGAGAAACTTCCTGACAGTTAGAACAATTAATCAATGGAACAACCTGCCTCCAGAAGCGGTGAATGCTCCAACACTGGAAGTTTTTAAGAAGAAACTGGACAGCCATTTGTCCGAAATGGTATAGGGTTTCCTGCCTGAGCAGGAGGTTGGACTAAATGACCTCCGAGGTCCCTTCCAACTTTATTATTATTATTATTATTATTATTATTATTATTATTATTATTATTATTATTATTATTATTATTATTATTGTCAACACAAGATAGAATAAGATATTCTTCACTGTATCTAAGGCAACATCTTTAAAATGCTTGAAGTCATTCTCTTTGTTAATATTTTCATTCAAAAGACATCATAAAGAAGCCAGAACAAGTCTTTTTTTAAAATTCTGTTAAAATTTCATTTTAAGAATTATTTTTAATAGATCGTTCCCCTGTGCCTTTATATTCAGAAACATTTTACTACAATGTGCAAAAATAACATTTTTTAAGAAAAGCCTTCGCAGATTGAATCTTTTAGTAAAAACTGTTTTATGTAAAAATTAGATGCTCCTCTTCACTTGAATTGATTAATCATTAGTTTTCTATATTCAAAATATTGTTGAATAGAAGGCTAGGAAGAAGAAAAACTAAACCAAAGATGGTGGAACGCATTCCTCAAAGACCTTTTCACAATGGAAAAGCCAGTTAGCCATGTATTTTTCTTTCTTTTTCTTCTTTCCATTTCTTTCACAAAGGAAAAGGCATGCTGGGATCAAAAGATAACAGAAAGGTTGAGTTGTTGCTTTATAATTCGATACTATAATGAACACCTTCCACGATCTTATTATGTCTGAAATTCATTTAACATACAAGAAACTGTAAGATTCATATGTCTTGATGGAACAATTAAGAATAATTTGGGACTGATTTGTGCACACGTTACAGAACTTCTTCACACATCTATAAATATTCATGCAAATAATTTCATAGTAATAGAGCTCCCAAATCTGGACATCAGATAGGGTCATCTGAAGATTTGCAGCCCAAATATGGTGGTAGTACAACCCACCCCACCCCTATTATCCCTACAAGTGGATGTCAGTTCTGTAAGCTTTTACATGTGGTACAGGAAATTATTCCCTGGGATGTGATAAATTTGGGACCAGACTCCCTAAAAAAGAAAGGAGAAAAATGGCAAAAATGACCATATGGTGTATGTCAGAAGAATGAGAAAATGTTTCTAGGTATACATGTAAGCTTAATTCTCACCCAGATATTGTGTTTTGAGCTATACCATTTTACAGAGCAGGTCTAGGTTTTATGCAATTGAATTCTTTCTCCTGTCTCTACAAATAAGAACAAGAGCTCACAACATGACATAGTTTTCCTGAAAGCCTGCCTTTTTTAGGCAGGGATTTTATTTTCCTGTTGGGGAGCATTCAGTCATATGTGTCCAAAGACACAGCTTGGGCTTATCAATAATGAGGAGTAAGCCATCAAGCTGTCAAATCCAAAGATAATGTGATGTTTCCCATTTCTTTATGTATTAGTAAAGAGTATCTTGGGAATTCTCAAGTTCCTTAAGTGATGGCAATGAAGGAATGTAAATGCATGAGAGCCAAAGTATGTGAGTATAAGGTATGTTTTGTGAAGATAGCATAGCAAATCTGATATATTCTTTGCCTGTCTGTCTTTGTGGGAAAGGAAGATGTGCCCATTATGATCTCTGGGTTATTTCAGTCATTTATAAAATCAAGAAACATATTCTACAGAATCCTAATGCAGTATAAAAATCAGAACAAGTATGAAATAATTTAATTATCTGTTATTTATATTATTTCTCCACAACTCTTGAAAAATTTACTTCAGAAATAGCAACTCCCTAAACATCTCAATGGATTCAGGATGTTTGAAAAAAATAATTACGATAACTGGTGTTACTTTCTTCATCTTCATATTCTTCAAATATACAAATTCAGCAGAAATTATCAGTGAGTATGGGGTAAAGTTCCATGACCATAATATTATGATCCTAGTTCTTTTAATCTAAGCTCCCTTCTGCTCTTCTACACATCTTGTTCTGAGCACACTTATTATAAACTTAAAACCAAGTGTGACCGTTTGTCCAAATGCATCATATTATGATTTATTCAAATAATAAACAAAATGAGTTCCCAAACGGTGGTCTAACTGCAATATATGCAAGTAATACTAAGCTATACTACCACATACTAAGCAGAAGCGTCTGATACTGATGTAGTACTGTAGCTAAAATATAGATCCAGAATACTGTGATCTGTAAGCTCCTGGGGCTAATGGATCTGAGTTGCAAAACTCACCATGACTAAAAGCAGAGAGCTAATGTTTTCTGCATCTCTTTGCTGCTATTTAGATTCTTGAAGTCCAGATCTTGTAGCCCTAGGATTTCCAGACGACTACTAACCAAGCAGCCTGATTCACATTTGTTAAACAAAATGCTGCATTGGTCAGCTGATTAAATTTGCAGCAGCTACACATATTATGTTAATGGCATACACTTTGAGGGAGGGAGATGGTTGTGATGAAATGCAGTCAATGAGGGGTTACAGTTTCACTATAAACTTTCACCACTAATGAAAAATGAGAATGACCAGAACAAAGTGATGTATTTATCTCCCTTTTGTGCTTTCTATTTTCAAACTGAAGAAGAAACAGAGTGCTACTAAACAAGCAAATGTGAACCAAAAGCCTGAGAAGGGAAACATGTATCACTGATCTAGAATCCTAACAAAGATATACAGTATTTCTGATGCCACACTGCATTATATAGGACATTTAAGCACTACTATCACATGATCCTATGGATTGTTGACATCAGTGGTGGGATTCAAATATGTGAACAACCAGTTCTCTGTGTGGATGCCGCTTCCGGAAGTCCATTCTGGGCCTGGGCAACAAAAAATTAGCTACCGGTTCTGCCAAACTGATGCGAACCGGCTGAATCCCACCCCTGGTTGACATACATGAAAGATTCCGAAGTTGACTTCCAGTTTGCCATCGCGGCCGCTGGAAGGCAAGCTCTGTCTTCCGCGTTCAGTTTTGCTCTGCTGGGGGACCCTGGAAAGGGCCGAAAGTTGCCCTGTAGGGGCGACGAGCAAGGAGGGGACCCCCGCTTGATCACGGGAAGGCGGCAGCCCTTCCGCTCGATCTAGGGGCAGCCCTCCAAACTGGCAGAGGAAAGACCGGCCATAGTAATATGGCCCGTCACTAGGCTGCAGACAGCCGAAGTCAAACTTACCACCAAGCACTTTGAAAGCAACACGGATAAAACTGGGTGAGATCCGATCTTCTCTTTACCCTAAGTATTTTCTTTTCCTGTAAAAGCTACCTGAAGTATCTTTCCCCCTATGAGGAGAGAGGGAAGGGAATTTCTATCCCACCCTCTAAGAATAGCGGCGACTGACTACCCAGGGAAATTAAAGCACTAAAAGAACAACTTTACTCTAATTGGATTTATATGTTCCTGAAACTTGGGGACCCAAAATTTTCCTACTTTTATTGGAGACTTTTGCTTTTAGCTACAAAAAAGAAATAAAATTGGAAAAAGGATTATAAAAATTTTGGACTTAAAAAACTTTAAACGGCATCGGTGACATCTTGTGGCGAAGGTTGATATTACAACTTGTTATTTCCTAAAAGAGACTTGGCTCGAAGCCCAGACCTTAGATAAGACTACCTGTGAGAAACTCAGCTTTAAGAGAACAGGTGGGTGGCATAACTGGCCTACTTGAAGTATGAATGTAAACCTTTACTGACCTTCAGAGTTATATGTGGGGAATTGCCTTCCTATCTCTTTATTTGAGGAATATTGGTTACTATATGAGATGATAGACTATAAAATCTTGCTTGACAAACGACTTCTATAATAAAGACTATTTATAAACATGTGAAAGAGATGGATGAAGACCAGGAAAAGATCCTTTCCATGTTGAAAGCAATACATGAAACCATTCTTTCAGCTCGTGATAAAATAAGACCTAATATAAAAGATCAAGATGCCAGCTTAGATACACAAACCCAAACTTTGACTACAACCAAAGAACTAACAATGCAGAAGATAACAGAAGAAGTGGAACAATCAAATATTAAGACAGAGGACTCAATTGACCAACAAATACAGTTAAATCCAGAAAAGGGAGCAACAACACTGAAAATGGAAAAGACTTTCTATATAAATTAGAAGAAATTTGAGAAAGAAGAACAGATTGAATGGAAGATAAACATATCAGGGCAATCATGGGAAACTGGAATAATAGAGAGACAACTTAATGAATACAAATGGGCTCGTCCTTCCCAAAAAAAATGGCAATTAAATGGTCTTCTTTATTTCAAATAACATATATAATAATAGAGGGAGATCTATTTGACGATCTAAAAGCACTGACATGGAAGGCTAGTTGGCAAAGGAAGAAAGCCAGAATAAGGCTGAAGAAAATTGGAGTTTTGATTTAATAGAGGGGATTTCATATTATTAATTAGAGGGTTAAAGGGAGAAGCTGAGATAAGGGGAATTCTGCTCACTAGATTTAAAATATTTGGAAATTAGTTGAAAATAAGGATTTTATCTGTTTAATACTTAAAAATTAGACCTA
>NW_015386599.1:0-3441 GCF_001527695.2 Protobothrops mucrosquamatus | reverse complement strand
TCTTCTTTCCAAATCAATGCTAATAAATTACTCCATTGTCTTAAAGGTGATTACAAATTGGCCCTTTTATGATCTGCTCTAGATTCTTAGAAAATAATGTTACATTGGTTCTAGTTTATACCCATTTTTGAATATAGGGAGGTCGAGAGTCAACTAGCATTTTCCAGTCAACTAGTAATGAATTTTTTACTTTAAATTTGGTCAAATATTTCTTTATCGTGTTTTTGCCTCAACCTTCAGTGCTGTCCTGTCATAATTTCTTGGCAAAACACAATACTTTGGACACAACTAAACCAAAATAAAAGTCTTCGAAAAACTCTGACTTTACTTTGTTATTTGTTAGTATTTTTATGTCTTCATTGAGCAGCTATTATACTGATTCTTTCCTTTTCCTTTTATTTTGAAAGTATCTATATAAGCCCTTTCTGTTATTCTTAGCTAAACACAGCTCCTTCTGAGATTTTGTTTTCCTGGCATGAACTATATAATTCCAAGTTACTTGTTTATATTCTTCTTTTGTGACATGGACTTGATCCGTTTCCAATTTTCTAGATATGTTTTTTGTTTTCAGATATTTTCTAAGTTCGTGTAATGACATTGGTTTCTGCTGTTCTCCATTTTTTCTTCCTCACAACTGTTTGCAGTTGTGTTTTTAGTGTTTCCTTCTTTGAGAATTCTCACTCATCTTTATCAGTTCTGTAAATAGACTGAAGGCAGGGAAGCAATTCATTTGTAGTTTGGCAGGAATAGGTTTGTTTTTTTTTTACAAATAGTGCAACCCTTGTTCTATTGTATATTTTGAACAAATTCAGTTGCTATTTCCAGTCATGGAAGGCCACACTCCAGATTATACTTGCCTTTCTGTACTGAGAACTTAAAAACCTTATTTTTGTTATTTCATATACCTTAAGCATTCATTTATAGACACTAAAAGCTACAAACTGTGCTATAATGTTCTTTTTGAATTTTCATTGAGGGGTTTAAGATCCCATTTCATTAATATTTTCTCATTTTACATTACACAGTTTTAAAACTTTTTGGAATTGTTGCTTCTTCCCATCCAAGAATCCCATTTGTTCCTCTCTTTGACATTTCTTCAATAGTGCTACTTAGCTCCCTCAAGATGGGAGGAGAGCTTGTGGTGAGTGGTTGCCAGACATGGACAGTTATTTTCTATCAGATTGCACTTCATCAGAAAGAATAGATATATAGTTGAGGGTATTGTTAGAACATTGCTGACATTGGAGGATTAAGTGGTTATGGCAGCTTTGGTTGGTATACCAATTACACATTTTTCTCAAGAGGGATATCATAGATAATTATGTAATATTTAAATAATATTTTCTTATTAAAGATAATTCTTTAACAAAATAATTATACTAACTGCCAGTAAGCTTCTAAAGCCAAGGTTTTGCTTATGATCTATAAGGCTCTGAACAAATATTGGATGGATTGCCTTTGTAATTTCAGACTTGATCAATTTCTTCCTTTGTTGGAGGAAGTCCTCCTGCATCTGCCTAGAACTGCAAGATGCCATTATGCTTGCCTGTTGATGAGCTTTCTCTGTGATAAGGACTCTACTCTGGAATGTTTTCTCTCCTGAAATTCATGAGACAGCTGCTATTACTTACATTAGAATCCTGTTGAAGATCTATATCAGGGGTGTCAAACTGCTGGCCCACAGGCTGGTTGCATCATACGGATGCCGCACCCACCCCAGCTCTGGCAATGCAAAAAAAGTTGCAATATGTCGCGACATGTCACGTGACACGGCGAGTTCGACACCCGTGATCCATATCTTTACCCAAGCCTTCTCTGTATGAAGGTTCGATAAGTCTTTTCCTTTCCTTTATCACTATATGTTTTGCTTTATTTTATATTATATTTTGTATTCTATAAATTGACTTTCAGATGCTTTTGTATTAGAAGCACTATAAATGTACATTAATAAGAAATTATAATTGTCCTTGCTTTAAACTTTTCAGTTTTCTGGAACTTAAAAAAAAAAAGCTAGAATCTATATTCAGATCTGTGGCCTCTTGCTGATTATAGCTTTTGCTCTCCTTCCCCCTTTTTTCTTTGAAATAACAGGGAGTGACAGATGTACTGTGTGAAGCATGCAGCCAGTTAGGATGGAAGACACCAACAAAGATCCAGGTAGAAGCTATTCCAGTTGCACTCCAAGGTGAGTATGATTCTGGGACCTGAATTTAAGGGAAAGGAGAGAGTATGCCGTACTGATGGATTTAATGTGTTGTTCAGAACAATGTAATTAACGGGTCTGCATTTCCAACTCTGTGAACTAGGCTAAACAGCAAGGCATCTTTTTATTTATAGGATCTTTCCACACACCTCTATTGTTTAGTCTAACCCTACATTAATGTAAGGATAAATATAGTTTTTAAAGATTGTTTGGTGTTTGAGAAAAGATGCTTCAGTAAGTGAAAAAAGAACCGTCTTACTCTGGTGCTCTGTTTGTACATTTACTCAGCTAATTCTTTTTTGAATTTTCTGAAAATGCTTTCCATAATTACTTTTGGTTCTGTCCATCTATATTACTATGTTACTTTTTTCCATTGACATTGAATGTGACACATTTTTTTTCCTCATAGGTCGGGACATCATTGGCTTAGCAGAGACAGGATCTGGAAAAACAGGGGCTTTTGCTTTGCCCATCCTTCAGGCATTATTAGAAACTCCCCAGCGCTTCTTTGCTCTGGTGCTTACACCCACCCGGGAGTTAGCCTTTCAGATTTCCGAACAATTTGAGGCTCTTGGATCTTCCATTGGTGTCCAGAGTAGTAAGTAGTATGGCTACAAGACTTCATATGAATATAAAACATCGTGAAATTTAAGAGAATAGGTGCAAAAGCATCTTTACTAAACATTCTACCAAGATGCACAGATTCATCTAGTTCAGACATGTCCAAAGTCCGGCCCGCGGGCCATTTGCGGCCCGCGGCCCGGTTTAATCCGGCCCTCGAGCAGCCCTCCCTGCTCTATATAAATGTGGCCCTCCCACGGCCCTCCGGCAAGTCCCATGAGAGAGAGAGAGAGAGAGAGAGAGAGAGAGAGAGAGGCACTTGCACTTCTGTCTCTCTCTCTCTCTCTCTCATGGGACTTGCCCCCTCGCAGGGCTCCTCATTGGCCCTGCGCCCTGTTCCCCAGCCGCAAGCCACCATTTGCCCTGTGGTTATAAGTGTCCCGGCAGTTGGGACCCGCCCCTCCCGGAAGTCAATCACTCCTTGGCGGTTCTCCGTCCGGCCGCGGCTTTCCCCGGCCGGCTCCAGCAGTTCCGGCTGATTGCCGGCATGTGGCTGTTTCTCCCTGGCAGCCTCGGCCCCCCCAGCCCTGTCGGTAAGCGCCCAGCAGGGCGCAGCGTCGCCAGGCCTCCCCCCCTTGCGCGAGGCTTCTGGCGTTCCCCCTCGCGCCTGGCTACAG
>NW_015386598.1:953780-959045 GCF_001527695.2 Protobothrops mucrosquamatus | reverse complement strand
TCAGAGAAAAGGTGGCGGAACTCAAACCTGGCCACGCCCTCATCAAACCCTAGGACCGCCCCTTTAGAGAACAGGAATGCAAGTAAAATTTGGGAGGGGCTATTTCCGGTGCGGGAGGGGCTATTTCCGGTGCGGCCGGCCCGGAAAAAGGTGCCGGAACGCGGTTCCGCCGCGTTCCGGCTGAAAAAAAGCCCTGATTTATACTAGGCTGGCAGCATTGAGCTGATTATTTGGCAAAGTGTTCTTGAAAGTGTGAATTAGTTTTTGAAAACAATACTATCTGAAGCAGTGGTAAAACTCAAACTTATTTTGAAAAATAAGCCAGTAAAGACTATACATCTGTTGGCAAATATATCAGGATTTTTAAAAAGCATGTATAAACTGCATTCTAAATTTCTGACTTCAAATAAAGGGAAATTCCCTTTCAGGCTTTATTTCTGGGCCTCATTGCTTAAATTGTGTTTGAACAAAAACAAAATACATTGAGAATAACTATCTTCTTATTCCAGGGCATCTTTCCAAAGCTGATGGGAAAAGGGGGGAGGTATATATTATTCCTTGTTGAATCCTTACTCAAAGCTCAAAGCAATTCCAGCTGGGCTTGAGGGAAAGCTATGGTTCCCTCTTAAATTAAGAACTTTATATATTCTAGGTTTTAGCAAGTAGGACCTACCTATATTTGAAACATATAGTGGGATAATTTGCAAAGTCTATTGTGCACATAGTAAAATACATGTTCACGGAAGAAACCAAAAACAGAATCAGAAATATACCCTTATTGCAATGCTTGTTCTGTCCAAACTGTCCTCAGGCCTCAAACTTTCTTTATTGAAGTCTAGCACATATGTGATATTCTTCAATCCCACCATAAAATAAAACCTTTTATAAAAATATATTTGAATATGTGGGAAATCAGCCCCCCCAATAAAAAAAATATTTTGGGGAATATTAAAAAGGCAGAATATTATATTTCCCCAAAGGAATAATAGAAAAATCTTAGGCAGAAACCACTACCCCCAAGTCTCTTTGTCCCAAGCAGAAACCTGCTCTGTAAAAATGCAGATTTGATAATCCTTTCAGAAAGACTGGAGCCTAAACCTCAGGTCAAAGTTCATGCCACAGAAACAGGAACAACTCCAAACACAAAAGCCCAAGAAGGTATAAAAACCCACCACTCCCAGCACTATGTGGCTACCTGAGATACAGACACAAAAAAGGAGGGAGGAGGGCGGCAACACACATGTAGGTAAAGGAGGTAAGGAAGAATTAACTCGGTTTGCAGATGAGGCCAGGATTGGCCGGCCGGGACCTGTCACAAGATCTAGGAGCCGTGCGCAGACATGACTGTATTTATAAGCAAGCTCTCCCAGCATCCTGATTATACCCTGACGATGATGGCAGTTTTAGGCCATCGAAAGCTTGGTTTTATTTATTAAAACTGTATTGTTTTATACTTCCTGGTGATCACTATGTTGTCTTTTATTAAAAACAATGCTAAAAACCGACAATTGATTCCTGGGAGTGTTCATGGTAAAAGCATATGAACGTAAATGAGCACCAGGAAAAACAAAACCTTTAAAAGTTTAAAAAGTTTTAATAAATAGTGATCCAAGCTTTCGCTGGCTTTCTGCCTGCATCTTCAGGGATCCATGTCGGTCAATGGGAGGGCGTTTCTTATATTCCGGCCACCTTTGCACCCGGCCCATAGGTGCTGTCGTGATGCTCCAATGGCCAATCGCCGTTCTAACTCCGTTCTCACTCAGTTCAGCTGATCTACCCGAGCCGTGCCTATTTCTACACCATCGCTTCCCCCCACACCCACTCTCCTCCTTCCTGCCTGTTTCTTGTCCTGTAGACATGCCTCTCCCTTTCTTCGGTCTTCCCCCCCCCACACCCTCTCTCTCTCTCTCCACCGGGGTTTGGCACGTCCGTAGAGCAGCCGCGTGGGAACGGGTGATCGCCCCTACGAGGGGACGATGCTGTACTCCTGCTTCTCTTTCCATAACCTCCTCCCCTTTCCTACTGTCCACCCCACCCCCCATCCTGTCTGGTGGCCACCGTGCCCTACCTGCCTGATCTTTCTTCCCCCCCTCTTGCCAGGACGTCTTTCCCACCATCTCTATCTCTCCCCTCCCCTCAGTCCACATTCCTCCATCCCTCCACTGGGGGGTCGGCCCTAGCTCGCTCTCCTCTCCCCTATCAGTCAACCGGGGACACACGCATACATTCGCGTCGTTTGTGCTACTCTCCCCCTCATCCTGCAGCCGTGTCTCTCTCTTCCTACGATCTTCCCCCTTCCCTCTCGTACCCTTCACCCCCCCTCCTCTCTCACACATACATTCACGCCGTTTGCGCTACTCTCCCCCTCATCCTGCCGCCGTACCTCTCTCTTCCTTAGGTCTTCCCCCTTCCCTCTCGTGCCCTTAACCCCCCCTCACTCTCCACCGGGGTTTGGACCATCCATAGGGCAGCCACGAGGGAACGGGTGATCGCCCCTAAAATGGGACGATGTACTCCTGCTCCCCTTCCCGTACTCTCCTCCCTGCTGTCCACACCGCCCCCCATCCTACCTGGTGGCCGTCGTGCCCTATCTGCCTGATCCGTTTCCTCCTCCTGCCAGGGCATCTTTCTCACCATCTCTATCTCTCTCTTTCCTTCGGTCCACATATCTTCATCCCCCCGCAGGGGGGTTGGGCTAGGCTCACTCCCTTCCCCCCTACCCGACAGCTGGGGACACACTCGTGCGATCGCGTTATGTGCGCCACTCCCCCCCTCATCCTGAAAACATACCTCCTGCTTCATCCAATCCTTCTCCTCCTCTCCCACACTGTTAACCTCCCTCCTTACTCTCCCCACCGGAGTCACCTGGCACGCCCCCCGACTGTTGCCCCACGGCGCGCCCCCCGACTGTTGCCCCGTGGCACGCCCCCCGACTGTTGCCCCACGGAAGAACTATGGAACGGAGGGAGAACGACACGGTGCTGGGCTGGGGGCCGTCACGCGCCTCCGCGCGGCTGCCTTGTGGAGGAAAGAAAGAGTTACGACTGAGGGGAAAGAAGAGACAGAGGGCGTGAGAAGGACGCTTCGACAGGAGTGGGAGGGAACGATCAGGCAGAGGGGCAGCAGCGACCACTAAGTGGCACGGAGGGTAATATGGACAGAAGGAAGGAGGAGGAGGCTAAGAACAGGGGAAAAGGAAAGTGTTATTTCCCCGATCGAGGGGGGACCACCCAGTCCTGTGTGACTGGCCTGTGGGCGTACCAGGCACTTTCTATGGGGAGGAGGAGGGGGGAGTCCAAGGGTATGGGAGAACAGGAGAAAGACCGCATAGAGGATGAGGCACGGGCGCAGGAGAAGGGGGAGAGCAGCGCAAAAGGTGTAGTGACGGGCACACACCCCCGGCCAATCGATGGGGGGGAAAGAAGAGAGCCCATGCCAGCCTCCCTGCGAGAGAATGAAAAGGTTCTGACTGAGGTTAGAGGAGGGTTGGAGGGCGTGGGAAGAATGTTCCGACAGGAGGGGGGGATCAGGCAGGTAGGGGACGGTATCCAATGGATAGAACGAGAGGTAGGGTGGACAGAAGGAAGGAAGGGGAAGTTAGGAGTAGGGGGGGAGTAGAACAACATCGCCCCATTTCGAGGGCGTTTACCTGCTCCCGTGCGTTTGCTGCACGGGCGTGCCAGGTGACTCCGGTGGGGAGAGTGAGGAGGGAGGTTAACAGTGTGGGAGAGGAGGAGAAGGATTGGATGAAGCAGGAGGTATGGTTGCAGGATGAGGGGGGGAGTGGCGCACATAGTGCGATCGCATGAGTGTGTCCCCAGCTGTCGGGTAGGGGGGAAGGGAGTGAGCCTAGGCCGACCCCCCTGCGGGGGGATGAAGATATGTGGACCGAGGGAAAGAGAGAGATAGAGATGGTGAGAAAGATGCCCTGGCAGGAGGAGGAAACGGAGGATCAGGCAGATAGGGCACGACGGCCACCAGGTAGGATGGGGGGCGGTGTGGACAGCAGGGAGGAGAGTACGGGAAGGGGAGCAGGAGTACATCGTCCCATTTTAGGGGCGATCACCCGTTCCCACGCGGCTGCCCTACGGATGGTCCAAACCCCGGTGGAGAGTGAGAGAGGGGGGGTTAAGGGCACGAGAGGGAAGGGGGAAGACCTAAGGAAGAGAGAGGTACGGCGGCAGGATGAGGGGGAGAGTAGCGCAAACGGCACGAATGTATGTGTGAGTGAGAGAGGAGGGGGGGTGAAGGGTACGAGAGGGAAGGGGGAAGATCGTAGGAAGAGAGAGACACGGCTGCAGGATGAGGGGGAGAGTAGCACAAACGACGCGAATGTATGCGTGTGTCCCCGGTTGACTGATAGGGGAGAGGAGAGCGAGCTAGGGCCGACCCCCCAGTGGAGGGATGGAGGAATGTGGACTGAGGGGAGGGGAGAGATAGAGATGGTGGGAAAGACGTCCTGGCAGGAGGGGGGGAAGAAAGATCAGGCAGGTAGGGCACGGTGGCCACCAGACAGGATGGGGGGTGGGGTGGACAGTAGGAAGGGGGAGGAGGTTATGGAAAGAGAAGCAGGAGTACAGCATCGTCCCCTCGTAGGGGCGATCACCCGTTCCCGCGCGGCTGCTCTACGGACGTGCCAAACCCCGGTGGAGAGAGAGAGAGAGGGTGTGGGGGGGAAAGACCGAAGAAAGGGAGAGGCATGTCTACAGGACAAGAAACAGGCAGGAAGGAGGAGAGTGGGTGTGGGGGGAAGCGATGGTGTAGAAATAGGCACGGCTCGGGTAGATCAGCTGAACTGAGTGAGAACGGAGTTAGAACGGCGATTGGCCATTGGAGCGTCACGACAGCACCTATGGGCCGGGTGCAAAGGTGGCCGGAATATAAGAAACGCCCTCCCATTGACCTACATGGATCCCTGAAGATGCAGGCAGAAAGCCGGCGAAAGCTTGGATCACTATTTATTAAAACTTTTTAAACTTTTAAAGGTTTTGTTTTTCCTGGTGCTCATTTACGTTCGTATGCTTTTACCATATATATATATATATATATATATTGAAATATATATATATATATTGAAATAGAAAAACGCCCACACAGCATGAATAAAAGAGATGACACCTCCCGCCTACCAGCCATTTGGAAACCCGCCCTTATTAGCAAACGAGTCCCTAACACAAAAAATGACACCAGACCCACACTCACAAATACCACACATGATGTCACAACCATACATCCACACAAAAAACAAACCCAAACCCACACAGA
>NW_015386598.1:934838-953757 GCF_001527695.2 Protobothrops mucrosquamatus | reverse complement strand
AAACCCCACTGGCAGTTAAAAGAGAGAAACAGCAGACATTTCATATTACTCTAAGAAGCACAAAGCTAAAAGCACAAGCCTGATGATGATGAATGTGATTTCATCGAAACGTCGCTATGATACTTCTAATCTTACACGGGAGAAAACCCGAATGACCAAAGACTCACATATATATATATATATATATATATATATATATCAAAAATTTCAGTGATTTTCTTTCTCTCTCTTTTTATGCAACCAGGTGATATGTTTAAGATTTGTGCCTTCTCTAATTTGAGTTAACTGAGATTTATACTGGGAATGACCACGGTGTGAAAACTGAGTGTTCTGTTTTCCCCTTTTTTACTCTTTGTCTCTGTGTGTGTATGTGTGTGTGTGTGTGTGTGAAGGTCTTTCTGTATCCTCAGGGTAAATTAACTGTTGGGTGTCTCTAATCCTAGAGACAAGAATTTTAAAATTCTGCTAGAAATTCTGCTTAAAATAAGCCACCAAAAAGAAAAATACCCTCACCCTAGTTTACCAGGCCAGCAAAACAGGGTGAAGAGAACTCCTCTCTCTCTCTCTCTCTTTCTCTCTCTCTCTCTCCCTCTCCCTCTCCCTCTCCCTCTCCCTCTCCCTCTCCCTACATTCATTTGAGCCAGGAAATTGGGTTGAATCCAGCCATTCACTAGAAAGTCACCATGCAACCAGAGTGAAACAGATTTTCCCAAGCCCTACAGTCACCCAGAGGCCTGTGAAAGCTGCAGAGAAAGGAAGGACTCCTGGAATCATTGGCCCCCACATGAAGCCTCAGAAGACAACGGGGAAAGACTATGGGGGAAGGGCAGAAACTCACTGTAAGATTTTCTTTCTTGCCTTATTTACCTTGTAATTAAGTAGTCACATGGATTCATGGAGGGATGGCATTTGGGAATGGTTGGCACAGCAAATACTGAACACCTTGGACTTCTGTCTGTGGGAGGGAAACTTGTCTAGGATATTTGTATCGCCTGTCTTGTAGAAATAGCTGCATGTACACGCACACGCACACACCATTCAGAAATTCCATGGAGGTGAAGGAACCATGCCCCCTCAGGCAATTTACAATTCATATGCCCTCACTGAGGAGATAGCAGGAAAGAGTTCTCCAAACCCAAGCCCTGAATATGTTACACTGGTGGTCTCAGATTGGGAGTCCTAGGGCTCACTGTGTGCAATTTAAGAAATAATAGCCTGGCTTGCGCACTGGCTAACTTTAATTGGACATCACAAACCTGGATGCACTAAACTAAGAGCTAAGGCAGGAAGCAACCTTTGAAAATGGGCAGCCAGTGGTTATGTACTGAGGCAAACATGGCTGTGAAGAATTTTGGGGCATGCGCAAACCTGACTGGAAGCTCAAAGTGACATCAAACATCTAAAAGAATTGGCACAGAATATTGGACACTAACAGAACTTTTGCCCTGGCTTTAGACCTTCATGGTTGAAAGACTCCCTTTTTTGGAGCCACTGCAGGGATCATTTTCTACTGCCTCTATCAGTGCCTTCCTCTTTGCATTAACAGTTTAAAAGCTTGTTTCCCCACATCCTGGAACCCCCATAGAAGCACCTATCAAGTCTGCCTGACCAGATAAATTAATACTCTTGTGCCCGTAAAAGTGTGTCACCCACACTTGTGGGAAATCAGCCCCTCCCTCAAGAAGGAAATAGTTTTGGGAATATTAAAAAGGCAGAATATTATATTTCCCCAAAGGAATAATAGAAAATCTTAGGCAGAACCCCCTCCCCAAGTCTCTCTGCCCCAAGCAGAAACCAGCTCTGTAGAAATGCAGATTTGATAATCCTTTCAGAAAGACTGGAGCCTGGAAGATGGGATTAGAAAGACAAAGACCCCTAAAATCTACATCCCCCACCCAAAATATAGGACATAATAGGATTAACCCACCACCATCAGAATACCAAAAGGGCACACTGAACCTCAGGTCAAAGTTCATGCCACAGGAACAACTCCAAACATAAAAGCCCAAGAAGGTATAAAAACCCACCATTCTCAGCTGCCCTAGAGCCACATGCTGTTGTGGTTCTGCTCTTCAATAAACAAGAACCTTCTGGCTTCTGGTTTTCCATCGCAGGCACTGCGGCCGCTGGAAGTTGAGCTCCATCTTCCGGGTTCGGTTTCATTTTGCTGGGGGACCCTGGAAAGGGTTGAAAGTCACCCTGTAGGGGTGATGAGCAAGGAGGGGACCCCCGATCGCGGGAGGGTGGTAGTCCTTCCATTTGATCCAGGGCAGCCCTCCAAACCAGCGGAGGAAAGACCGGCCATAGTAATATGGCTCGTCACTAGGCTGCAGACAGCCGAAGTGAAACTTACCACCAGGCACTTCTAAAGCAAGGCAGATGAAACTGGGTGACATCCGATCTTCTCTCTAAGGTCCTAAGTATTTTTCTTCCTGTAAAAGCTGCCCAAAATATTTTCTCCCTGTGAGGAGAGAGGGAAGGCAATTTCTATCCCACCCTCTAAGAATAGCGGTGACTGACTAACCAGGGGAGTTAAAGCACTACAAGAATAACTTTAATTTAATTGGATTTATATGTTTCTGAAACTAGGGGACCAAAAGTTTTCTTATTTTTACTGAAGACTTTTGTTTTTATCTATAAAAAAATTAAATTGGAAAAAGGACTGTAAAAATTTTGGACTTAAAAAACCTTAAGCGGCATCAGTGACATCTTGTGGTGAAGCTTGGTATTACAACTTGTTATTGCCTAAAGGAGACTTGGCTTGAAGCCCAGACTACAGAGAAGACTCTTTTAACTTTGATAAACACCACCTGTGAGAAGTTCAGCTGTAAAGAGAACTTCTGGGTGGCATGGCTGGCCTCCTTGAACTATGAATTTAAACCTTTATCGATTTTTAAGCTGTATGTGGGGAATTGCCTTCCTACTTTTTTATCTGAGGAATATTGGTCATTATTTGAAATGATGAAATACCTTGGATTATAAAATTTTATTTGACAAACAACTTTTATTATAAAGACTACCTACAAACACGTGAAATAGAGGTCCCATACCCAGCTATAAAATTATTTTCATTTTCTGATTTCAAAGTCCTCAACTTAACGCACCATTAAGAGAAGATGGATGAAGACCAGGAAAAGATTCTTTCCATGTTGAAAGCAATACATGAAACCATCCTTTCAGCTCATGACAAAATAAAATATTACAGAAAAGAACAAGATGTCAGCTTAGATGTACAAACCCAAATTCCAACTACAACTAAAGAACTAACAACGCAGAAGGTAACAGAAGAAGTGGAACAATCAAATACTAAGACAGAGGACTCAATTGACCAACAAATACAGTCAATGGAATATCTAGAAAAGGGATTGACAACACTGAAAATGGAAAAGACTTTCGATATAAATCAGAAGAAATTTGAGGAGCAAGAAGAACAGACTGAATGGAAGATAAACATACCAGGACAATTATGGGGATTTGGAATAATAGGGAGACGATTTAAGGAATACAAATGGGCTAGCCCTTCCAAAAAATGGCAACTAAATGGTCTCTCTTATTCCAAACACTATATATAATAATAGAGGGAGATCTATTTGATGATTTAAAAGCATTGACATGGAAGGCTAGTCAGCAAAGAAAGAAAGCCAGAATAAGGCTGAAGAAAATTGGGGTTTTGATTTATTAGAGGGGATTTCATATTACTAATTAGAAGGTCAAAGGGAGAAGTTCAGATAAGGGAAAATTTTGGTCATTAAATTTAAAACATTTGGAAATTAGTTGAAAATAAAGATGCTATTTGTTTAATATTTAAAAATTAGACCCAAAAGGAAAAATATTATTAATATGTTTGATTTATTGATTAACTCAGACAATATATATAATGGGCTTTGATTTATTAAAGGGGATATTGTATTATTAATTAGATGATGTAAGATGGGGGAAATAGATAACTTTTAGTAAATAGAACAAGATTATACTCAAGTAGATAAGATGTGTATTTTGAATATCAGATTCTGTTATGAATTGAAACAAAGGAAACTTTGGTTACCTAAAACCTGGAAATTATAAATATCAAATGTTAAATTTAAATATTGATGGGAAACTAAAAATTGGGAAAAACTAATAACAGGACATTGAATGTAAAGATTGAATGTAAAAGTAATTAAGACATGCATAAGCGAAAATTTTATTGATAAATGTAATAATGATGTTTTTATTTAGTTGATATAATAAGAACTGTATTAGCTTAAATATGAGATAGCAGACATTAAAGGAAAAAGAGAGGAAATATTTGAGGTTGTAGTTTGAAATTTGTACTAAAGATTTTTGTATGTTACTGAACTATTGATGAACCCAGCTACCATGTTGCTTTTTAAATACCTAAATGTAAAATTAGAAAATTAATAAAAATATTATTAAAAAATAAAATAAAATAAACAAGAACCTTCTTTCTAAAGCAGTCTCCATTTTGTTTATTTTTCGCTTGGACTGGACCCTGATTAAGAATTAATTAATTAATTAATCACTTAAATATGAGCCAGCAGTGTGCTGCAGCTGCCAAAAAAGCCAACACAGTGCTAGGCTGCATTAACAGAGGGATAGCATCAAGATCACATGAAGTGTTAATACCACTTTACATTGCCTTGGTAAGGCCACACTTGGAATACTGCATACAGTTTTGGTCACCACGATGTAAAAAAGATGTTGAGACTCTAGAAAGAGTGCAGAGAAGGCAACAAAGATGATTAGGGGACTGGAGGCTAAAACATATAAGGAATGGTTGCTGGAATTGGATATGTCTAGTTTAATGAAAAGAAGGACTAGGGGTGACATGATAGCAGTATTCCAATATCTCAGGGGTTGCCACAGAGAAGAGGAAGTCAAGCTATTCTCCAAGGCGCCTGAGGGCAGGACAAGAAGCAACGGATGGAAACTAGTCAAGGAGAGAAGCAACCTGGAACTGAGAAGAAACTTCCTGACAGTTAGAACAATTAACCAGTGGAACAACCTGCCTCCAGAAGCGGTGAATGCTCCAACACTGGAAGTTTTTAAGAAGAGACTGGACAGCCATTTGTCCAAAATGGTGTAGGGTTTCCTGCCTGAGCAGGGGGTTGGACTTGATGACCTCCAAGGTCCCTTCCAACTTTACTACTACTACTACTACTACTACTACTACTACTACTACTACTACTACTACTACTACTACTATATATTTTCAGCCACAAATTTTTCTTTTGTAACCAATCAATAAATCCCTACTTTTTTTCAGAGTTGGTAGGAAACTTACAGATTATCCATTCTAACAGTGTTCTACTATTTTGTAACTCTGATTGCTCCTAAAAAGTGCTATTCTGTTGATTTTTTTTTTAAAAAAATCCAGACCAAACCACAAAATCAGCTCTACAGAATGGCTAAAACTATTTTTATTGAGTGTCTATAATAAATCTTGCAAGTCTAATTGTGCTCTACCACCTGTTCCTCCTTCTTATAGTTCAGTGAATTAGAATTCTTTATTGGCCAAGTGTGGTTGCACACACAAAGAATTTGTCTTTGGTGCATAAACTCTCAGTGTACATACAAGTAACAGTGATAATCATGATCATAAACAACATGAAAATACATTCATCATAAATCATAAAATACAACACTTCATCATAAATCATAAGATGCAACATTTAGTGATAGTCATAAAATACTAGCTAAGCAAACAACATAAATCATACTAGATATTAAAAAAACTATAAATTGTAAGATACAAGCAACAAAGTTATAAACATAAGATGATAGATAATAGGAAAGATGAGGAGTATCACAGTAATGCAGCTTTATTAAGTAGTTTGACAGTGTTGTAGGAATTAGTTGTCAAGCAGAGTGATGGCATGGGGGAAAAAACTGTCCTTAAGTCTAGTTGTTCTGGTGTGTAATGCCCTATAGCGCCGTCTTGAGAGAAGAAGTTGAAATAGTTCATGTCCAGGACATGAGGGATTTGTAGATATTTTCACAGCCCTCTTTCTTACTCGTGCAGTATACAGGTCCTCAATGGAAGGTAGGCAAGTAGCAATTGTTTTTTCTGCAGTTCTAACTATTCGTTGAAGTCTATGTCTGTCTTGTTTGGTTGCAGTTCCAAACCAGACAGTTATAGTCTGCAAATGACAGACTCAATAATTTCTTTGTAGAACTGTATCAGCAGCTCCTTGGGCAGTCTGAGCTTTCTGAGTTGGCACAGGAAGTACATTCTTTGTTGTGCTTTTTTGATGACATTTTTGATGTTAGGTGTCCATTTTAAATCTTGAGATATTATAGAACATAGAAACTTGAAGGTCTCTACTGTTGATACTGTATTGTCTAGTATTGTAAGAGGTTGTAGAATAGTAGGGTTTCTCCTAAAAATCTACTATCTGTCAACTTTACAATGAACCTGGCTGCAGCCATCTTGCTTGTTATAGGTTTCCACAAGAATGGGAGGGGGTGCGGAGTATCTTTGCTAGTCTAAACAATTCTGTGTCCTGTGGGAACCAAGGTCATTCTATTGGTTATGTTAAAGGGTTGGGCATTTTGTTAGAAAGCCCGCCAAACTATTCTATTGGGGAACGTGGTGGGAAGTTTGACTTTGTAATAGTGTAACTCTTTGGAGGGAACTTCAGGCTTGGTTTCACTTTCGATTGTGCTGACATTTTGTATCCAATAAACATGTTTTTTAAGGAAGCCTCTAGCCTCGGAGTTCTGATTAATTTGTTTTTATCTATTGGAACCATGACATTAAATCAAGTCTCCTAAAAATTTTGTTTTCTCTCGGGTGCTGAGTCCCAGCTGTCTATTCACCACCTTTGGGAGGATAGCAAAGACTCAGTGAAGATTTCGGGATGGAGAAGAAAGATGAATCCACCTCTGGTCATAGTGGGGGTTTAGCTGTCAGAGTGTAGGTGGCTGCTCTGGCTACCAAAGAAGTGCTAGTGGTGGGGGCTTGGCTGAAGGCCCGGATAATCCAACATGGAAAGTTGGTGCTGCAGGAGGGAACTATGCTCCTGGTGGACCTCTGTCAGGCAGAGGCAGTGCAGAAGCACCCCTAAGACTCTGAAGACAATTCTTATTGATTCCATCCCATGGTCCTTCATCTGCAATGCAAAAGAAGGGGAAGGAGTTGACTGCATGGAAGACTCTGCGGAGTGGAATACTAGACTGCAGTCTACAGCCCTTCAGTCAAACAGCTGAAGGAGAAACTCGACCGACTGGAAGTCAGAGAGGTGGTCCCTGCCACACAGTGCATGTGCTTGATGGGGAGAAGGCAAAGATCTACCTGTCGCTTCCACCTCCTCACCGAAGTCCCAGTCCCATTGCTGAGGCCTGCTCTAGGTCTCCTGCCCCTCAGTTGATGGAAATGTCAAGCCCTGGGTCTCGGCCAAGCCCTCTGTAGCAACCTTGGCCCACAAGCCCAGGGGTCCAGCAGAAGGGATTCCAGAGAGTGGTACAGCCGTGGCCCCAGACCAACAAGCTGCTCTGCAACCAGTATAGTTGGCGCTGCAACCTATGGAGACACCTCCTATCAAGCCCACATTCGATGGGGATCTCAAAAAGCTGCCTTTCTTCTTAAAACAAGTGTGGGACCACTTCGATCAATACCCTTATGCATACCTCACGATGGTGAATGCGGTGGTGGCAAACTTAGAGGGAGAAGCAGCTGAGTGGATGACCAGCCTTCACGATGAGGGGGCTCCTGAGTCAACAGATGCAAATCTATTCATGGAGCAATTGAGGGCATGATTTGAGGATGAATCCCAAGCCCTGCAGACTGAAAAGGAGATCCATTGTTTGAAGCAAAAAGGCCGCCCAGCAAAAGAATTCCGGAGGGTGGATGGTCAATTAGGACAGTAGCCAGAGTAATCACTGATCCACTACTTCAAAGAAGGGCTGGACCATGACCTACTCCAAGCATGCATCTACTGAGGGATTCCTAATCAATTACAAGATTAGTACAGTATGGCAATGACCCTGGACATTGAGCTAGATTGAGCCAAGAAACCAGCTACCACTGAACCAAATCTGAAGCCAGCACTCCCCAAGCACCCACCAGGGTTTCCATCAAGTGTTTCAGGTGTGGGCAGCAAGGTCACTGTGCTGCCTAGTGCCTAGCTCCTGCCCTCCACGTCAAAAGCACACCTACTTCAACTGCTAAGCCAAGGAAGACTCCATGAGCAGGATGAGAGAAGTCAAATTGGGCCCATCAGGAGCAAACCATCCAGATCTCTTCTCTTACCCAGGGAGAAGCAAGAGCTCTGCCTGAACATCTACTGATGCTGGCACCTTACGATAGTGAAGAGGGAGGCGAAGATGATCCAATGATAAGTTGAGCCATTCTACCCTTCGCTATTCCCACCAAGATTATAGTACCAAAATAGGGGCCCAAACAGACTTAAACATTCTAATAGATTTGGGTTGACCAGGTGCCTAATCAACCTTCCCACGGTACTTAAGCTGAGAATTCATGCCAAACTGTTGCCTCTAGCCATGAAGTTTGAACAGGCTAATGGGTCCCTTATTGGAGGTTCCCCTGCAATGTACCAAACAAAGCTGGTGTGCTTGGAAATGGGACAGCACTAGGAAATCATCTGCTTTGTGATGATCCCAAAATGACAGAGACTGTAATTTTAGGCTTGGCTTGGCTTGATAAGTGGTATCCCCCTTGGTTGGAGAACGGTGTGAGGACTTTGAGATTAGCAATGGGAACTCTTCTACCCACTGAGACCAGTGAGAGCAAGGGAGCTGCTGCAGTTTGGACCCAGGGGGAACCTCACGAGACATTAAAGGCTGCCATAGAGCAAATACCAGGGATCCAACTTATTCTCAGTGAATATCGTAATTTGGTGGGAGCATTTAGTAAAAAGGAATGTGACACACTTCCGCCTTACTAAACCATTGACTATGCAATTGAAATCCTATCCAGTGCCAAACTCCCAACGCCCAAGATGTACTCTATGACACCCAGGGAGATGAAAGAACTGAAAGAACACATCAACAAGAACCTGACCAGAAGTTTTATCCAGCCTGCTAAATTGCACGTGGCCGCCCCAGTGTTATTCAAAGAAAAGAAAGATGGGTCTTTGAGATTGTGTGTGGACTTTAAAGGGTTAAATTCTGTAAACGTGGAAACTATGTACTACCACCTCCCTCTAATGAAAGATATGCTAACCCACCTAGCTAAAGGGAAGATCTTCACAAAACTAGACTTAAGGGAGGATTATTATCAGGTGCAGATTAAGGAGGGGGATGAATGGAATACAGCCTTCAATTGCCCTTTGGGAAGTTTCCAGTTCAAGGTGATGCCTTTTGGCCTCCAAAGGGCTCCTGCTGTGTTTATGCAGTTGATTAACCAGGTGCTACATGATCACCTATACAAGGGAGTTTTAGTTTATCTTGATGATATCCTCATCTATACTGAAACCATGGAGGAGCATGTCAAGTTAGTTTGCGAAGTGTTCAGGAAGCTGCTAAAAGCTGGACTCTATGCTAAGCTTTCTAAATGTGAGTTTCACCAGACACACCTTGATTACCTGGGGTACTGAATTTCTAGCAAGGGAGTGGAAATGGACCCTGCCAAAGTCAAGTCTATGCTAGAGTGGTAGCCTCCACGGACCCATAAGCAGCTTCAGAGTTTTTTGGGGTTCACAAACTTTTACCAACAGTTCATCCCCTCTTTCACAAATATAGCTATGTCAATTAGTGAGCTATTAAAAACTGGAAAGGAGGGAAAAAAGCCCTGACCTTGTCAAGCTTTACAAGGTGGCATTTGAGCGATTAAAAAAACTGTTTGCAGCAGAACCAATTCTTAAACACCCTGATCCTGAGGAACAATTCATCATCCAAGCTGATGCAAGTGATGTCACAGTGGATGCTTTCCTCCTAAAAGAAACTATAGGGTGGACCTACAATCTTGCGCCTGTACCTCGAGAAAATTTACAGATACGGAGAAATGGTGGGTGGTTTAGGAGAAGGAGGCTTTTGTGATGAGATGGGCATTACTAACTTGGCACCATTTCCTGGAAGGGAGCAAAGTGCCTTTCGAAGCATGGACTGATCATAAGAACTTAGAGGCACTAAAGACCCCTTGAAAGTTATCCCCCAAGCAAGTTCGGTGGGCGTAATATTTCAATCATTTTAATTTCATTCTAAAACACCTCCCTGGGCAAAAAGTTTTTCTGGCAGATGCCTTATCTAGAATGCCCCAATATAAAAATCACCGGGAGGACATTATTAATTCTATCATTCCTCTACCATAGTCAGCCTCTCAAGTAACCACAAGAGGCCAAACATAGGGACAATCCAAAGAGCCTGATAGTCGTTTAATGCAAAAACTCAAGGAGGAACTAAAGTCGAACCCCTGGTTCATGGAGAATAGATCACTATTAACCTATCGAGATGAGCTAGCCTGGGAGGGGTCTAAGCTGTATCTTCTGATTTCCCTCAGAATTCAAGCCCTTCAGTGTAGTCATGTTCGTAGCAAGCTGATTATTTTGGTTTTCTAAAAACTTTGCATTTGGTGCAGCGGCAGTTTTGGTTGCCAGGGATGAAAAAGGACATTGAAAGTTAGGTAAAAAGCTGTGCCACCTGTGCAGCTATGAAAAAGTGCACTGGTAAACCTCCTGGTCTGTTGCAACAGGTAGCAGATCCTTCCCAACCCTGGGAGGAGATAGCCATAGATTTTATTATGGAATTGCCTGAAAACAGAGGGAACACTAATCTGGACTGTCTTGGATCTTTTTACAAAGCAAGCTCATTTCATTACTTGTTCGGGACTTCCATCTGCCCCAAACCTAGCCAGGTTGTTGTTGTTTTTTATAATATTTTAGTAGTTTTCTAATTTTACAATTAAGTATTTAAAAAGCAACGTGGTGACTGGGTTAATCAATAGTTCAATAACATACATAAATCTTTAGTATAAATCTCAAGTTACAACATCAGATACTTCCTCTCTTTTTCTTTAATATCTACTATCTCATATTAGGCTAATACAGTTCTTATTGTTATCAACTAAGTAAAAACATCTTTGCTACATTTATCAATAATTTTTAGCTTATACATATCTTAATTGTGTTTGCATTCAATCCTTATATACAATCAATATCCTGTTATTGCTTTCTTCAGAAGCTTTAATTTCCCATCAATATTCAAATTAACATTTGATATTTATAATTTCCAAGCTTTAGGTAACCAAAGTTTCCCTTATCTCAACTTCTTCCATTTCCCCTTTTCATAACAAAATCTAATATTCTAATTACACATCTTATCTATTTGAATATAGTCTTATTCTGTTTTCTAAAAGTTATCTATTTTCCACCATATTAAACCATCTAATTAATAATACAGTATACCCTCTAATAGATCAAAACCATTATATGTGTTATCTGGGTTAACCAATAAATCAGTAATACAAATAAATTTTTTCGTTTAGGTCTAATTTTTAAAAGCTCAAATACTCCCTCTCTTTTTCTGGTAATGTCTATTATCTCATTGTCAGAATCCAGTCATATTTCCTTTCTATCTATCTCCTCTGATCTAAAACCAATTCCCACCCTTCACTGGATTCTGCCATACTCCCAAGGGGGAGGGGGGATATGCATGTGGGTTTATTACTTTCACTTTCTCTATTCACTACAAAGTAACCTTTTGTATATTCGTCTTCATGTCTGCTAACCATTACAATGTAACAAATTGCCTCCTATACTATGCACCCCTCTGAACTTCTCCTCCCTACCAGGCAGCTAGGAAAAAAAGGGGTGGGGAAGAGATACAAACCTCTGGGACCTGGTTTATTTCTCCGTCATCAAAATGAAGTGTGAAGGGCTGTAGAATGATTGTGCACAAACGGAGCCAGACTGATGTTATCTTTCCTTTCCCATCAATGGATTTAACACCTGGAGATTTGCCGGTCTGAACCACCTGGATGAACTGTGGGGTGGGGTTTGCTTAGGGACACTTTAAAATATTGATCTGCAAGGGAATCCCTCAGATCCTGTCTATTATGCCTGCTATCAACTACTCTTAATAAAAGTTCCTGTTGGAAGAAATTGTTTCCAAGAGTTCTGCATTCTTAAGATGTGGGCTGAAGTGGGTCCTTACACTCATATTGGGCAAACAGAATTCTTATTTTCAACTGATTTCCAAATATTTTATATTAGGTGACCAAAATTTCCCTTATCTCAATTTCTCCCTTTTTCTCTTTTTATACCAAAGTCTATTAGTCTTGTTACACATCTTACCTATTCAATTAATAATGTTACTTTATTTTTTAAAAATTATCTATTTTCCACCATATTCAACCCTCTAATTAGTAATATGAAATCCCCTCTAATAAATCTAAACCCTTATTTTTTTGAGCCTTACTCTAGCTTTCTTTCTTTCCCAACTAACCTTCCATGTCAATGCTTTTGAATAATCAAATAGTTCTCCCTCTATTATTATATATATTATTTGGAATAAGAAAGACCAGTTGGTTACAGTTTTTTGGGATGAACTAGCCCATTTGTATTCATTAGATCGTCTCCCTATTACTCCAATTTCCCACAATTGTCCTGATAGGTTTATCTTCCATTCAATCTGTTCTTCTTCCTTTTCCTCAAAATTCTTCTGATTTTTATAAAAAGTCTTTTCCATTTTCAGTGTTGTCACTCCCTTTTCTGACTTTTCCGTTGGCTGGATCTGTTGGTCAATTGAGTCCTCTGTCTTAGTATTCAGTTGTTCCACTTCTCCTGTTATTTTCTGCATTGTTAGTTCTTTGGTTGTAGTCACGATCTGGGTTTGTATATTTAAGCTGGCATCTTGTTCCTTTATGTTGCATCTTATTTTGTCACAAGCTGAAAGAATGGTTTCGTGTATTGATTTCAACATGGAAAGGATTTTTTCCTGATCCTCATCCATATTCTCTTGACAGTATATTAAGTTGAAGACTTTAGAATCAAACATTAAGAATAGTTTTTTGTTTTTTATAGCTAGGTATGGGACATCTATTTCACATGTTATAGGTGGTCTTTATAGTAGAAATTATTTGTCAAGTAAGAGTTTATATTCCAAGGCATTCCATTCATAGTTCAAACAGGCCAGATATGCCATGCAATGGCTCCTTCTTTGCAGCTGACTTTTTCACAGGTGGTAGCTGTCAAGGTCAGAGAAGTTTTTTTCTGGAGTCTGGGCTTCAAGCCAAGTGTCTTTTAAGCAATAACAAGTTGTAATACCATACTTCACCACAAGATGTCACCAATGCCATTTAAAGTTTTTTTAAGTCCAAGGATTTTATGATAGTTTTTCAAGTCTTATTTCTTTTTTTTTTTTAGATAAAAACAAACGTCTCCAGTAAGAATAGGAACACTTTTAGTCCCCATGTTTTGAAAGCATATACATCCAATTAGATTAAAATTGTTCTTATAGTTGCTCTTTTTCCCCTGGATAGTTAGTCGCCACTGTTCTTGGATGGTGGAGTAGAAATTTCCGTCCCTCTTTCCTCAGAGGGGGAAAATACTTTGGGCAGCTTTTACAGAAAAAAATACTTAAAGTCTTAAAGAGAAAATCAGATCTCACCCAGTTTCATCCGCGTTGCTTTAAAGGTGTTTGGTGGTGATTTTGACTTCGGCTATCAGCAGCTTAGTGACGAGCCATATTGCTATGGCCGGTCTTTCCCCCGCCGGCTTGGAGGGCTTTCCCAGATCCAATGGAAGGGCTGCCACTCTCCTGCAATCAAGAGGGGGTCCCCTCTTTGCTTGTCGCCCCTACAGGGCAACTTTCAATCCTTTCCAGGGTCCCCCAGCATAGGGCCTTTCAAGTACCACTGGTGGTACTTTAGTACCTGGCAGGTGGTACGCAACCCTTAGCCAAGTGTAGTGGGGGAGGGAACCAGCTAAAGCGGCACCGTGCAGGCCTGGAGGAAATCAGCTGGAGCTGCAGGGCTCGGCAGAAGCCCCAGGATCTGAGTGCATGGCTGCATGTTGATTGGAGCTTTTGGCGCATCCGGAAGAGAAAAGGAGGAAGAGGAGGTGGAGAGAGGAGAAGCTATAAAAGGAGCAAGTTTTGGTGTGAGAGAAAAAAAACACACGGAGAAAGAGAGAGAAGAGGCTTTTGTTAGTGAAGCCGTGAGGAGAGAGTGAGCGGCCTTTGCGAGCGAAGGGTGAGTGAAAGAGTGAGTGAGGGGCTTTTGCAAGCAATGTGTGAGTGAATGAGAGCAAGAGGGAAGTTTGTGCGAGCAACATGTGAGTGAATGGAGCAAGAGAGAAGCTTTTGCAAGCAACATGTGAGTGAATGAGAGCAAGAGAGAAGCTTGTGTGAGCAACGTGTGAGTGAATAAGAGCAAGAGAGAAGCTTGTGTGAGCAACGTGTGTGTGAATGAGAACAAGAGAACCTTGTGTGAGCAATGTGTGTGAATGAAAGCAAGAGAGAAACTTGTGCGAGCAATGTGTGAGTGAATAAGATCAAGAGAGAAGCTTTTGCGAGCAATATGTGTGTGAATGAGAGCAAGAGAGAAGCTTGTACGAGCAACGTGTGAATGAATGAGAGCAAGCTAGAGGGTTTTGCTAGCAAAGAGTGAGGGGGTTGCGAGCGAAGGGTGAGAGAAAAAGGGGAAAGTGAGGGGGAGAAGGGAAAAAGAAAAGGCATTGACTTCTGAGTTCCACTGTTGCAGTAGGAAGGAAGCATTAACATTGAACCTCAACTTTTTACTTTTCTATAATATTATAAACTAGCCATTTCTATAACAACAAATGAATCTAACAAGTAAAGCCCCAAAACTCCACCCTTTTTTTAGTAATCAAGTTTTTGACACCTTGCTAAGCAGTGGTGGTACTTGAATATTATCATGTCCTAAAAGTGGTACAATCTGTGAAAAGGTTGAAAAGCCCTGCCCCAGCAGGACAAAACCGGACGCAAAAGACGGAGCTCGTCTTCCAGCGTCCGTGGCACTGCGAAGGCAAACCGGAAGTTGCCAGGCTGTTTCTGAAACACATCTATCAACTCCATGAAGCCTAGAAAGGATTATATCAGACAGGGAGGTTCAATTTACCACAAGATTCTGGAGAGACTTTGTAAACCTGATTGGTCTACCCAGGGACTTTCATCTGCTTTTCATCCAAGTACTGTACTAATGGATCGGCAGAACATACAAATGCAATGGTAAAACAGTACCTCAGATGTCATATTAAATACCAGCAGACTAACTGGACAGACCTCCTACCTTTCACTGAAGTGGCGTACAACAATGCAGTACACAGTAGCACTGGACTTACTCCATTCAAAATAGTCACTGGTCGGGAATTTGTTCCTATGCCAGAAAGCCCCCAGGACCCTCCCACTTTGCAGACCCTAGATCAATGGCTGACCTCTTTGCAGAATGTTTGGGCAAACGTAAAAAAAGCTTTAGCCCAAGCTGCTAAAATTTATAAGGAACAAGCCAATAAGAATTTTAAGCCTTTGTCTATAAACAGGTATAAGGTGAATCATACAGTGAGCAGAGTGTCCCACAGTTGCTCGTGGTAAAGACTGATAAGCATCTTTTAGTGTTGTGTAGCAGTGGTCTAATGTATTCTTGCCTCTAGTGAGACAGTTGACGTGCTCAAAGTATTTTGGTAGCTCTTGGCTTAAGTTAGCACTGTTGAAATCACCTAACACAATGAGGAGTGAATCAGGATGTTTTTCTTCAGCCCACATAATCTGGTCAGCTTGAGTTCATAATGCATTGTTTACACAAGCCTGTGGCAAAACATACACAACAATTAGTAGAAATGAGGAAAACTCTTGTGGAGAATAAAATGGTTTGCAATTGATAATTAATGTCTAAGTCCACATCAGAGAATTTCTTTAATGTAGTTACATTTTTGCACCATCAGTTATTGATATAAAAGTAGAGATCCCCTCCCTTCTTTTTACTGTATGTTTCTCCAATTCTTATTAATGAGTGAATGTAGATTAATTAGAAAGAGTGAAGGAAGAGGGGGTTTTGTTCCACTTTTCCTTAGTCTATTCAAAATCCCCGCTCGCTTATCCCGTCTCCGTCTCCATCGTCTCCTCCTTTTGTTTCCATTGCTCCATTGTTCAGAGAAGGTTCCTTCTTCCTGTATTAGAATCTCTTCAGTGTTTGTAAAACAAAAATGGGGGGAAGTGAACTCACAGAAATCTGCCCATTAAAAAAACATTCCTTTTTGTTTAACAGATGTTCTCTTGAGTCTGAAATCCAAAACAAATCACAGAGAATAATAAAAAATAACAAAACTATCAGACAGTATTTCACTGAGGCTGCCACTGGCAGCATCATCTTTAGACGAAGATGTTTGGGGTCTGTTTGAGTTGCTTCCAAATATTATCTGGATATTCTGGCTTAAAAGTGAATAAACCCCTTTTTCTTAGGCAGGTACTCCTGTGTATTCCATTCAAGATAAGCTTTCTTGTTCTCTGTTTATTCTGAAAAATTGTGTATTTTACAAATGTATTATAAAAGATTAGTTTAAAAATGCATGATTTACTACCAATTTAAGTTTCATCAAAAATTTGTCAGACACTTTCAACAGGTGGATTCAGGCATGGTTATGAAAGAGTCGACCCATTTAACAGGACATAAGTCAGTCTGACTAATATATCAATTTGCTTTCAGTATTTTCTTTCTAATTAATGCATTTCCTAAGACAGACTACTGAAAGATTTTATCCTGTTGTAAAATTTGAAGGAATTAGTTGATAATTTGTCACCAGTATGTGATTAACATATAGTCCTGTTCTCCTTTCTATCTGTAAAGAGAAAACATAATTGTTTCTGAATATATTATAATCCTCTAGATAAAATAGACTACAATTTCCATCATCCCTTCAGTTGGAATAATTATGATTGTAGTGCTCCATCACACTTGCCCAGAACTCTTAGCTTGCAATAGTAACAGAGATGGAATGGACCTTGAGGTCATCTACTCTAGAGATCCCCAACCTTTGGGCACCAGGGACTGGTTCCGTGGTGAAGTTTTTCTGCGGACCAGAGGGTGCGTGGTTTTGTGTACTGCCTGCATCCCGCAGATGGGGCTTTGCTTGCTTGTGCAGCCTGGTTGCTGGCATGTTGTGGCCCAGTACTGGTCCATAGACCAGGGGTTGGGGACCCCTGATTTAGTCTAACCCCTGCTCTCACAAGAGAATACAGTATTTCTGATAAATGCCTATCCAGTCTCTTCTTAAAAGCTTCCAGTGATAGGTCACCCACAACTTCTGGAGGCAATTTAAATTTTAAACCTACAAACTACACACTGGTGGGATTCAGCCAGTTCGCACCACTTTGGCAGAACCGGTAGCTAATTTTTTGTTGCCCAGGCCCAGAATGGACTTCCAGAAGTGGCATCCACACAGAGAACTGGTTGTTCACATATTTGAATCCCACCACTGAAACTACAGTAATATATGCTAATCTCCAAATAAGTGCTCAATACTTTGCAAACACAATAGTTTGTGAAGTACAGCATTTAAAAGGCAGAGCAGTTTGCAAGCACTATAGAGTAATAAATTAAAAAAATACTTACAGAAGTAATTCTACGGTAGCACTCCAACCCAGGCAGTAGTAGATTGCAGCAAAAGCAAAAGCAAACTGGCCCCAGATTGGCTCTTGTTTGGCCATGTTACCAAGGACAAACAAAAAACAAAACAAAACAAATCCTTCTGGCTTCTCGTAGGCCCAAATGGCCCAGGCAAGTCACAGACTTAAAAATGGTGGCCGTTGCAACAGAGATTGAATCCAAGTCACATGGCTACAGAAGTCTCTTTTTGGTTGCAATTTTGAATTTCTAATATAAGTACCTTTGTGAATTAATTCTGTGAGGTATAACATAATAAGTTATAATTTTCCATAATGTAGACCAGCATATAGCTTATGAATTACATATTATCCAATTTATATAAGGTTTATTTTTTATTCAAACTACCTAAGGTTAGTATTTTAAAGAATAGCCACTTTATTATATATCCAGAGCACAGCCATGTTTAACAGATGCATGAACTCTGCTAAAGCTATGACCTACATAGCTTCTGGCTGGAAGCATGTACCAGTTGCTGTATTGTACATATAAACAAGGGAAGGAGTAAGGAAATATCAGAGAGGTGAGCAGTGAAGGGGCTAGGGCTTAGCAAGTTTGTGTGACGAGAAGGGCTTAACTAACTTTAAGCATTTAGGTATGATGGCACATTATAGGCGGACTGTTAGCATGTGACTGAACCATGGCTATCAACTGGGCCTGGAGAGGATGGACCAGTGGTGGGAGATAGAACTGTATTTAAACTACTGAAATCTGTAAAGTAGATGTGGTCTCTTACTTTCATGTATTGAGATCCACCAGCAAATGCTTTAATAAAACTTGTTTTGTTTTCCAACAATCTTGGAGTTGAATTTTATTCCTCACAATTCATTTTTGTGAAAACTCGCTAAATAAACATTTGTACCTGGGGGATTACCTGTATTGCAAAGATTCCTTCCTTCCATTTATTTCTTCTAAATTTTAAGTTACATTTTAGGAACTCTGGAATGAAGCTACACAGTTTCCATGAAGGCTACTTTGCTTCTCTGAAGTTAAGCCATCATTTTTTTTTCACTGTTACAAAGTTTTGTTGGACTTAGAGTGTAATAAAGAGGCTAAAATAAAAAAAAGAGAATGCCCAAGAAAATTTGAAGGAGGAGATTGCAGCAGATTTGGCTTTGGTTTTGTCTTGTGATCCTGAAGGGATTATGAAAGAAATAGAGAAAATTTTTAGGGTCAATTCATGGGTAGCAAGACAGAGAAACCTACCAAGAGATGTTGTAATTTATTTCTCTAGAAGATCAATTCGAAATGAAATCATCCAAGCCTTTTACAAGCAGAGATTCCAAGTTGTAGCACAAGATGTTATAATTTTAAAGGAAATTCCACCTAAAATATTGAGGA
>NW_015386598.1:932786-934217 GCF_001527695.2 Protobothrops mucrosquamatus | reverse complement strand
TATATGGTCCAAATCAACAACAGAAACAGTTTTATAAGTTGATACATCAAAAAATAAATCAATTGGATTACAAATCAGTTATTATGATGGGGGATTGGAATGGAGTGTTAGACTCTAGTAAAGATAAGAAAGGTTCCTTTAAAGCTTCAAGTTATTCTATATTGCCTAAAACTTTTTTTGATTTGAAGGATGATCTGGAATTAAGAGACATTTGGAGAGAATGAAATACAGAAGAAAGAGACTTTACTTTTTTCTCGGACAGACATCAATCTCATTCTAGAATTGATTTTTTTTAATAACAAATGACTTCTTTTCTAGGGTGAAGAATATTAAGATTTTTCCTAGAACATTATCAGATCATAGTCCGGTATGGATGGAATTATGGGTTGGAGATGGGAGCAAAAGGACTTGGAGATTAAATGAAAATTTATTTAGACATGAGGGAAATGTGCAAAAATGTAAAGATCAAATGAAATAATTTTTTTATTGAATATGTATAAAGACACCTCGATTTCAATGGTTTGGGATGCAAGTAAAGCATATATGAGAGGTGCCCTGATTCAAATGAATAATGTTTATAGGCGTAAACAAATGCAAAAACGTATCCAGTTAGAAGAGGAAATTAAATTAAAAGAAAAGGCTTTTATTTTGAATCCACTGGACAATAATTTAAAAGTTTCTATAGCTTTGCTCAGGGAGCAATTCAATATGTTGATGGTGGATCAGACTGCAATTAATTTGCGTTATATGAAATATAATACATTTTGTAATGCAAATAAACTTGGTAGATGGTTGGCTTACCAACTGCGAAAGAAACAGAAATCAAGAATTATAGAAAAAATAGATTATAAAGGAAAAATGACATATCAACAAACATTAATTAAAAGAAGTTTTTTGGATTTTTACTCAAAATTATATGCTTCTGAAAATATAAAGTCTTCAGAAATAGAGAATTACCTACAACATTCACATTTTCCTAGATTATCGAATTGTCAGAGGGAAAAAATGAATTGTTTAATAACTTCTGATGAAATTAAAGGAGCAATTAAGCAGCTAAAAGTTGGTAAAGCCCCAGGCACAGATGGATTAACAGCAATTTATTACAAGATGTTATCTGATGAAATGTTAGAACCATTAAAGGAATTGTTTAACAGTATTTTGCAGGGTGCAGAAGTACCTCCATCTTGGAGAACTGCTTTTATATCACTGATTCCAAAAGAGGGTCAGGACTTAACCTAAGAATTATAGACCTATATCTTTATTGAATACAGATTATAAAATATTTTCTAAAATATTGGCAAATAGATTAATGCAAGTGTTGAGGCAATTGATTCATAGTGATCAATCTGGATTTATAACTGGAAGATATATGAAATATAATGTAAGACAAATTGTCAACTTAATTGAGTATTTGGATAAGAATAACCAGAT
>NW_015386598.1:920377-931552 GCF_001527695.2 Protobothrops mucrosquamatus | reverse complement strand
TAGTTAAAGATTGTATGATAAAGTGGGCGCAGAATATTCAGGAAGTGATTCCATTGGATACATGGGAGACAATTTGGGTAAGAAATGTAAAATTTACTCAAGCACAAAATTTAAGAGAAAATTTTTATAAGATGTTTTATAGATGGCATTTGGATCCTCAAAAATTGTCACGCATGTATCCCAACTTACAGCCCAAATGTTGGAGATGTGGAAGTTTAGATGCAACCTACTTCCATATTTGGTGGATGTGTAGGGATGTAAAGGCATTTTGGAAAGATTTGGTGGAATATTCAAAATACCTTTAAGAAGAAGATAAAGTTTACACCGCAGTTATTTTTGTTAGGTATTATGGGAAATTTGGATGCCACAGAAATGAATCTGATGTTGAATCTTATAACAGCTGCAAGATTATTGGTAGCTCAATATTGGAAGACGGATGGTTTGTCTACTGTAGAAGAATGGTCGATTAAAGTGTCAAATTTAGCGGAAATGGCTAAGATTTCTGCTTATTTGAAGGATCAGTCATATGAAAGTTATATTTCGGTATGGAGAAGATGGATAGATTATATTAAAAAAAAAATGGGACCGAAAAGTTCCATTTGGCTTTTGGGTAAAATTTTAAAATATTTTTATTGTTATTATTTTATTAAGTGTTTGCATAATAGCTTGTATGATTTTATTATAATTTTGACTAGTAGTGTTGTTTACTAGTTTGTTTGTTTTTTCTTCTTTTAATAATGTATTTAATTTTAATTTTAACTTATTTAAATTTATTTTAAAAAATGTGTGTTATAGATTTGGTTATATAATTAGTTGGTTTATGTTATTTAGATTATGATTATTATTTGTAACCCTGTGAACAGCTCTGGGAAGTGGGGGGGAGGGGGGTTGTAGGGGTGGGGGGGATTTATATTGTAAACTTTATAAAACTTTTAATAAAAAAAGAGGCTAAAAACAATCTATTCCTTTGTTTTAATCATGTCAAAGCAACAGAGTGGCAGGAGGGGAGCTTGCATCAATATTAAAGAAGAGGTAAGGGTGTGATGTAAGCAAATATCAGGGAAGGAAAATAATGGGGACTAGTGAATAGATAGAAAGAAAAAAAGAGACAGGCCCTTCTCTTCATGTATGAGTAAACAAGAAGTAAGGGAATTACTAAGTGGAGCCTGCAGGGACTAAAATTAAGACTGAACACTAACTCAGTCTTGGCTGAACCACTGCAATCCAGAATGTGCTGGAATTTTTAAAGTTGGCTTCAAGAACATCCGTGAGTAGCATGGGAAAGAAGCAGCTTAGGTTGTGTGAGGGGCTGTCTCTGCTACAGTGGATGTTGCATGTAGAAGAAACTTGGACTACAGATATGCAGATATACAAATAACAAACACACTAGTTCCCTTCAGTCTTTAGGTATATCTTTTCCATAATCAAAATATAAAACCAGCATAATAGGCAACCTCATTTTATTCTGTGACAGTACCATTGTACTTTTTGTATTACCACTATTGTATTGCATTAAAAATGCAAATGTGATGTATTATTTTGAGGGAAATGTGTACTTAGTTGAATCACAAAAACTGTTACAATGATGTGAAACTGTCTATTCCCTTTTTGTTTCTGCAGGAACCAGTGCGCTTTTGTTCAAATCTGCTCCCATTTAACAAAAGGTTGTGTTGTGTAACTGCAGATCCTGACTCTGAAACTGTGACACTGAAATCAATTAAAGGGAAAAATTGTGTTTAAAAGCTGCTTGAAAATTAAATGCATTTTTTTGCCAACATTCTGTGCATTGCTAGCTTTTTTGTCCCTAAACTCCCTGCCTTCTTTTCATTTCCTTAATCCTGTTTCTTCTATAGGCTGGTCTCTATTTTATGATCCCAGGCCTTCTGGACCTTTTTGTTTTCTTGTACTCTCCTAAAATGCTCCAGCCGCAGTGACCTTTTCTTTGTAGTATATCTCTATTGCATCCCATAAAAATGATAAAAACATGACCATTCCATTGGGTTGCAAATGAATGCCAACTATATCTTCTCTCCTCCTCCTTCCCCTTCCCATCTCGTTCTCTCTGGTCAATCTTTAAAATCTTTGAACTTTGATTTTCTGTGAGCCTTCCTTCCTTCCTTCCTTCCTTCCTTCCTTCCTTCCTTCCTTCCTTCCTTCCTTCCTTCCTTCCTTCCTTCCTTCTGTCAAGATTGAATTGCTAAGATGCTTGCTAACTTCTGTTAATACTCAACTTGCCATAGAAACAGAGGGGAAGGGAAGCTTGGGAAAGAAACCAGAGTTTTAAGAAGCTGTCCATGGACCGTGAGAGCTAAGGTCACAAAAACAGGTGTCTGATGAAGAAGTGGACTGTTCTCATAACAAACCAAAGAAGTGTGATTGGCCAATGTGAACACTTGGTGGGTGGGGATTATGGAAAGCTATTGTTAACTAATCAGATTTTTGCACGGGAAAACCAGAGTTGATTTTGCTTCTTCAGTACCTAAATGTGTATTCAATAAAGTTTATCTTTTATGGCACCTCAAAGCTGTAAAGTTTCCTCAATGTTGAATTTGTTAGTCGGAGGGTTGACATTAAATCATCTCTTATTTTCCTGCACAACACCTACCTTCCTTTCTCCCTTCCTCCTCCCTTCCCTCCCTCCCTCTCTCTTCCTCCCTCCCATTTTGTCATTTCTATTTCATTATTCAAGACCAATATCTATACTTCAGGAAGGATTCACTGCCACATTGTCATTACCATGCTATCTTAGAAGACAGCAACAGCAGTGATATATAGAACAGAAATACATATAGAAAATTAAGGTTGTAATAGTGTAATAACCACGTGTCCCAGAAATTTCCTTTTCAATGATGGTTTGCCTGTACTAACTTGCTACCCACTCTGTTACCCCCTTATAACCTTGAATAGAGGCATCCAAACTTGCCCCTTCCCTAAGGCTTTGCCCTTCCTCCATTCCTTTATACTGTGCTTCCTCCCCACTTCTTCAAATTCCCAAATGATCATGTTTTATTCTTACCATTATTTTTTCTTCTGCATTTCTGCAATTACTCTTTTGGACAATACACTAATAATTTAATCCTTATATTTTTGCTGAACGTCACCTTCCTGTGATAAATTTTGACAGCTGGTAGGTCAAAGTACAAATAAAGAGACTGGATAATTTGAAATTGCATATTCCAAAGAAGTAATGCAAAATAAAGCCAAGTAATTAACATTTCAGATTTGATCCTTCTGAAACTCAGATTGGTTGTTTTTCTCTCTCCTTAACTAACCTCTTTATCAATATTAAATGAGACACTGTTTTTAATTTGGAGCTCAGGAATTCAGTGACTTCCCCTAAATTATCTTTAATTATGTTGATTTTTTCTCTGACTGTGAAAGTTTTCATTTCAAATGCCAGCATTAAATAAATAAAACATGCTTCCAACTTTGCCTTTAAAATTGCTGATTTACAAGAAGAAAGCAGTAAATGGCTAAGTCATATTGACATTAAACCCTGAGATAATGGTTTGTTTTTTAAAAAATACATAGCTTGTTTGGTTTTTTTTTAGTAAAAACTGACCATGTCTTCAAACTGAAGAGCATATCCAATGCTTCTTAATTGCCATGAAAATGACTTAATCAGAGTTATAAATATTAAGAAATATTTAGCAATGCCCAGAGATGATCAACAAGATCATTCATAGGCAAGTAGACAAATAGATAGGATACCAATATTTCTCCATGTTATGATTTAATTTTATTTTAAAATTAGTTCTTGCTTGTTAATCAGCTCTGAAACATCTTTCTGACTCAAAACACAAATCACGAGCACTTAAACTGATTTTCCAACACTTTATTTCATTAGATGAAAGATGCACAAGCATTAAAGAAAGGAAAAAGAAAATGGTTAAAAAAAACTTGTTCATTTCCAGAGACAATAAGTTCTGGGACATCTGACTGAGCTTGCAAACATCCATGCATGCATGTGCTTCAGACGATACAAAATACTCTCTCTCTCTCTCTCTCTCTTTCTCTCTCTCTCTCTCTCTCTCTCTCTCTCTCTCTCTCTCTCTCTCTCTCTATATATATATATATATATATATATATATATATATATATATATATATATATGAATAAAACTAAAAACTCGACTCTTGGGAAAAAGCATAATATCAAAATAAATATAGACCGCCAAGAGAATACATATAAAATGTTTAATCTACCTAGCTTTTGTCAACAAAACGTTTGACATCGTCAGGGCTAAAAGGCAACAGCCGGTTGAAGTCTTATATATCATTGCCGAACGTCAGTTTACGGCTCCTGGGGCGAGTAACAGGCCCCAGCGGATCAGCTGGGGCCTGTTACTCGCTCCAGGAGCCGTAAACTGACGTTCGGCAATGATATATAAGACTTCAACCGGCTGTTGCCTTTTAGCCCTGACGATGTCAAACGTTTTGTTGACGAAAGCTAGGTAGATTAAACATTTTATATGTATTCTCTTGGCGGTCTATATTTATTTTGATATTATATATATATTTACTGTTAATTTTGTTAAAAACACGAATCCTGGGTAAAGTCATATTATAAAGAACAAATAAACACGAACACCAGGAAAAATTTAAACTAAAAATGTTTAATCTAACGCCAAGCTTTCATCGGCCAACTACCGACATCGTCAGGGCTTAAAACGGATAAATGGAAGTCTCTTTTATAGTGTTGGTCAGGTTTTGCGCACGGCTCCTGGACCTCGTTACCGGTCCGCTTGATGGTCCTAATTGGTCAAACTGCACATTAGTTGTTCTCTTGATGTTATTCAAAGCTGCTACTCCATTGCTTGCTTCCCTTCCTCCACCCTCCCCTTTTGTACGTGTATTGTTATCTATCATCCCACTGCACGCAAATGAAACGAACATCGGAGAGGAGGAAGAGGGAGTGAAGACCATAGGAGGGGATGCATGCATTGGACATGGTCATGGACACATAGAAAGGATGATAGGAAAAGATGAGAGGAGAATATCAAGCCCACAGCCCAACAGGGCAAGAGGGAACAACTGGATGAATACGGAAGAAACGAATGGCCAAAAAAGGGGGGGAAGGAGTACATGGACCGTAAGAACTTGCAGTGGGATGACAACGGCTGACAAAGAGGGGAGGAAAGCCTGTGGCTTGGTGGTTAAATCACTGCCTAGTATGTAAACTGCCCAGGTTCGAATCCCATAAAGGATCCCAAAAATGTTTCGCAGTTGCGACTTGAGCCTGCTTAACGCCCCTAGTTGGGGGGCTGCAAGGCAAAAGATATTGTAAAAGTAAAACTGCAGTATAGCAGTTAAAATGTCAAGGTGTAATCAATCAAACCGGTCTGTCTGAAAAAACTTCCTATATATACAGTATGTGTGTGTGTGTGTTATTTTGAAGGATAAAAATCAAGAAGAGGCAAACTGCAGAAAAAAGACAAGAGGTCTTGATGTGTCTAGGGTATACAATAATATATCCTGCAATATGAGATATAAGAATTCAAGGCGACCCCTCCCCAGCTGTCATCTTCCTTCTCCAAGAACAAGGACTATTTACTGTGCCTCAAATTACATATTTTCTTATCTGTATTTTCAAAAGCATAGCACTCCTTTTGCCTTTTGCTTTTTGCCATAAGAAAAAATACAAGAAAAAAGCAAGAGGTCAACTGCTTCATAAAGACTTTGTCTGAACACACCGTAAGACTAAACTGTTATAATTCTAAGGGGGAAAAACTGTAATTCTAACTCTATAAAATGCACTACTTAGTTTATCTAAAATCAACATCCCTAGCCTTAAATATAGATGTTTTAAGGTAACAATTGGGCTGAATTCAAACCTGAAGTATTCAGACATAAGCAACAATAAGGGTAACAATAGTAAACTCTTAGATTCTTTAATAAATATCCCAATTCATGTAAAAAAAAAATGAACCCCCAAACTTAAGTATGCCCCTCCTTTTCGGGATGGTATTTCAGTTATGAATTGCCAAGGCCATCTGTCCCAATACAAATTCTTGACTATAGAAGATTCACTTATGGTGCAATTTTCTATTGAGTTTCTCATCTCTGTTCTTATGATTCTTTTGGGGAGGCTATGACCTTTCATAAAACAGTGGTGCATATTTCCATTCTCTCATCTACTGAGCCTCAGAGATTGTGCCTTTAAGGTGGAAGCACTCTAAGGATTTCATACATAACCAATATTAGTGTGTAAAAGAGACCCATCCCCACAAAGATTTGATTTTGTGTTTTAGTCAGTAAGCCAAAGTTAGATTAAACTATTGCTTGATACAAAGTCTGCTCTCAAAGACATCAGAACAATCTGTGGTACACAACGTTTACTAGGTTTACTAGGTAGGTTTGCTTACTCTTGGAGTGGCTTCCCAGAGAATACTTTTTCATTTTATTTGCAGTTAAATTCATTAAATATAATGGATAAAAATAGTAAAGGGTATTTTGTGAAATATGTTAGCTTGAGTGAAGCATCAGTTGTCCATGTATTCATATGTACAACTGTTATTCTTGTTGGGATCTCCAATCAATTAGTTGTGCATGTAGACACACATCTTCACACACAGCACACAAGCTTTGAATGGAAGTGACTATATTAACATCTGGAGCGTGTATACTTTGCTCATACTAACATGTTTTCCACAGTTCTAGTGATTAATTCCTAATCATGCATTGACTTTTTCCTTAAATTGTTTTTTTTATAATATCTGTGTGTCACAGCAAAAGGTTTTCAGATTGCATAGGGCTGCAGGGCCTCAGACTGTACTAAATTCAGGAGTTAAAAAAATATAGATCAGTTGAATTAGGTAAAGTTAAAGCATAAGCATACATTGAGAGACATAAGAAAGATATTAGGCCCTTGTAAACCTTCTTCCTGAAATATAAAATGTACTTGACACCAGTACAGGATGTTTTGGTTTTTTGTTTACTGTACCTATTTTGTTTTCTTTCCCTGCAACTTGGAAGTTATGTTCTTCCAACTGCTGGCTAATTAGTAGAAGGAAAATGAGATAATGATGCTTTAGAATTGAAAGGTGTCCAGAAATAGTCTGATTGTCATAAATATTGTATTACAATGTCATCCATAGATATGGGATTATTTTCTGGAGTGGAGCTGCTTTTTTTTAAAAAAAAAATTACTGATGTATATCGAAAGGGGGAAAAGTGCCTTGTACTGCTTTACATTAGCTGTGGATCCAGTTCTACTCAACAGTATTTTTTCCTTTTAACAGTAACACCCTGTGTGTTTGTTGTATGTATAAACATATCCACCAACTAAGCTATCACGAGGTGATGACTTAGTAATCTATGGTATAAGGCCTGTGAATATAACTTCACAACTGATTGAAAGCTCTTGATTAGGCTAACATTCCTGGATTTTCATTTCACACCTCCTCCATAAAATCATATTAATAAATTAATCTGCATATAGAGCAGACAATGACATTTATTTATCTATGCTCATTTGTAGAATATGATCTAATACTTTCTATTTTTCTTATTGAAATATCAGACAAAACCAGGATTTGTATGGACTTAAATTCTGTTTCATTTTCTACACACTTGAATAGGAAAGAGAGAAAAGGAGGTTGATTTACTTGTCAGGTATGTGGTTTGTATCTAAATTGGCTATTCATTTTGTACAACAGAACTTGTATCCTGATTAATGCAACAGATGCACACTATTAACCAAGAGAACATTTTCTGCATTCAGAGTAACTATCTGCTTAAAGATTTCTTAAGAGAATGCTATATAAGTGCCTAATTTCTTGCAGGATCAAATCCTTATCCCAATATTTGTACTTTTGGCAAATACTTAACATTTAAAAAGTAGTTAGGTAATGTATCAATCCCAACTCTAGAATTTTATGGAATGATTACTGTTGTGTCCTGAGCCTGCTCGGGACGTTGCAAGAGTCCCGGGCATTTGCAAAAGCTGCCCGGGACCAGACTGAGTGGCGCCGGCCTTGCGCGCATGCGCAAGGCGGGAAAAGACCGCCTTGTGATTGGTTGGATTTGCCCGGGGATCAGAAGGTATAAATAGAGGCCTGCGTGCCTCTGCTCGGGTTGTTCGTAGATTGGAAGCAGAGAATAAAGNTTAAAGCCTTGCTTACATCCAATGCGGTGTTGGCTCATTTTAATGAGCAGTTGCCAGTGTGTCTGGCTTGTGATGCCTCCCCCTACGGTGTGGGTGCTGTACTTAGCCATCTGATGGCTGATGGGACTCAGGTCCCTGTGGCTTATTATTCTAGGACTTTATCTGCTGCTGAGCGCAACTACGCTCAAATTGATAGGGACGCTTTGGCTCTTGTGGCTGGAATTAAAAAGTTCCATGACTTTATCTATGGCCACCATTTTACGGTCTTTACTGACCACAAGCCTTTGCTGGGGTTATTCACTACATCCAAACAAACACCTCATATCCTGTCCCCTCGTATGCTGCGTTGGTCCATCTTCCTGTCAGCTTATGACTATTCACTGGCCCACAAGCCTGGCAAGGAAATGGGTCATGCAGATGCATTGAGTAGGCTGCCATTGCCTACTGTGGAGCCTGATCCCGCTCCTGCTGTACACATATTGTCCATTCAGGAGTTGCCTGAGTGTCCCCTCAATGCTAGGGATGTGGCTGCTGAAACTGCCACTGACCACACGCTCAAATGCGTGCTGTCATGGGTGCTGTCAGGTTGGCCTGACAGGTGCCCTGCGGAGGATTTTCAACATTTTTGGGTCAAGAGGCACGAGTTGTCCACTTTCAATGGCTGCCTCCTCTGGGGATCGAGAGTTGTGATCCCGGCCTCCTTGAGGGCTAGAATCTTGATTTCAATACATGAGGGCCACCCTGGAATCATCAGGATGAAGGCGCTTGCGTGAAGCCATCTGTGGTGGCCTGGCATTGATCGGGCCATCGAGGCCCAGGTACATGGGTGTCATGCATGCCAGCAGTCCAGGCCTGAAATGCCCCAGGCCCCTGTGCACAGGTGGGAGGAAACACACACTCCATGGTCTAGAATACATATAGATTATGCTGGGCCCTTTCAGGGACAATTCTTCCTGGTTGTTGTTGATAGCCATTCCAAGTGGTTGGAGGTCGTGCCTGTGTCATCTACCACAGCTGCCAAGACTATTCAAGTGTTGAGAAACATTTTTGCTGCACACGGGCTGCCAGATGTTCTGGTGTCAGATAACGGTCCTCAATTTACTTCTACTGAGTTTCAGGGGTTTCTACAGGCCAACATGATCTGCCACGCTGCTTCGGCTCCTTTCCATCCTTCCACCAACGGTCTGGCTGAACGGATGGTCTGCGTCGCCAAGGACGCCCTCAAGAAGCTGACTTACGGCAATTGGCATCACAGGTTGGCTGACTTTCTTCTAGCCCATCGTACTACTCCGTGCACTGCCACGGGTAAGTGCCTGGCCGAACTCTGTTGGGGTCGTCAGCTNAACCGTGTGATTTCAAGGACTTAGAGGAAAGACTGCGTGATCGTTTTGTGTGCGGACTGAGGAACAGAGACTTACAGCAGAAGCTGTTTGCTAAGGAAGATGTCTCTTTCCAAGATGCTCTGCGAGAGGTTTCAGCAGAAGAAGCTGCAGGTGGGGCGGTCAAGAACATGCGGCCTAATCGAAGCGCTCCAGAGACCGCCACCATCCACAAGGAAGACGTGCGAGAGGATTCGGAAGAAGATCCTGAAGAAGTGGTGGACAAGCTTTACCAAGCAGCTGGGAGGAGGTCCAAAGATCGTCAGGACAAGGGCCCAGCTGAGCTTCGTTGCCTCGGATGCGGTGGACGCCACAAGCGAGCGGAATGTCAGTTCCGTTCCGCCATTTGCCGAGCGTGCGGGAAGAAAGGCCACATCGCTGCGGTCTGCCTGGGTCGACAGAAGGTACAACCGAAGGAAGAATTGAATCTGAAAGGTACCAGGGTGCCCAGTCAAAACAGGGTGGGGTTCTGTGCAACATGCCGGAACATTTTAATAATAGGCACACACAAACCCCTTAAAAAGAAACTATCCCTTAAAGTGAAATTGCAGGGAGTTCCATTGTTGATGGAACTTGACACGGGGTCTGCCCTATCCATAATTTCCCTCAACACATTTCACAAAATCTGCAGCAGCAGTGGCCAGCGAGTTTCGTTAAGGCCTTCTAATGTAATCCTTACGGATTTCCAAAATTCTCAAGTGTGCGTTAAGGGGGAGGCCACCCTTAAGGTACAGTATAAGAATTTTTCAGGCCCCCTAGACGTGTTGGTTGTGGGGGGTGAGCGAACGAGTCTCATTGGACTCGATTGGTTTGAGGCCTTGGGAATACAAGTAACAGGGCTACATAAGTTGCAAACAGAGACCCTTGCAGACGTATGCAAGGAGTTTGCAGATGTGTTCAGTTCTGAACTAGGGTCCTACACAGGACCTCCAGTTTCACTAAAGCTAGACCCAACAGTACAGCCCATCAGGGTTAAACCTAGGAGAGTACCATTTGCTCTTAAGAGTAAGATTGACGCTGAACTGGACAAGTTGCTCCAGCAAGGCATTCTAGAGCCTGTAGATTCCAGCCCGTGGGAAACCCCCATTGTAACGCCTTTAAAGGCAAGTGGGGACATCCGGATTTGTGCTGACTACAAGTGCACACTAAACAAGGCCCTACAGCAACATGCTTACCCTGTGCCTGTAGTGAGCCACATTCTGGCTTCTCTCAAGGAGGGAAATTTTTTTGCTAAGCTTGACCTGGCTCAAGCATATCAACAGCTGCCTGTTGATGATGCAGCAGCTGAGGCTCAAACTATTGTCACCCATCATGGGGCTTTCAAGGTGAAGAGGTTACAGTTTGGGGTGAATGTCGCTCCTGGCATTTTTCAGAGTGTAATGGAAAACACCCTGAGGGGTATTCCTGGCATGTGTCCTTATTTTGATGATGTTCTCATCGCAGGAGACTCTCCACAAATGCTGGCTGAGAGGTTAAGGGCTGTTTTGCTTTGTTTCCGAAGAGCAGGTCTTAAATTAAAACAGGACAAATGTAAGATTGGTGTGCACTCCACTGATTTCCTGGGATTCAGGATAGATGCTCAGGGTATCCACCCGTCTGATGCTAAGCTCACAGCTATTCAGAAGGCTCCAAGCCCCAAGTCTAAGGGCGAATTGCAAGCCTTTTTGGGTTTACTGAACTTTTATCATGC
>NW_015386598.1:912366-918089 GCF_001527695.2 Protobothrops mucrosquamatus | reverse complement strand
AGACTGAGTGGCGCCGGCCTTGCGCGCATGCGCAAGGCGGGAAAAGACCGCCTTGTGATTGGTTGGATTTGCCCGGGGATCAGAAGGTATAAATAGAGGCCTGCGTGCCTCTGCTCGGGTTGTTCGTAGATTGGAAGCAGAGAATAAAGACTTGTTAGAAATGCATCGTCTCAAGCGCCATTATTCTCCGGACTTAACAATTACTGCACTATATAGGATAGATAAGAGGGCAGTAATTTATAATGCTGATTACTTCTCCTCATTCAATCTCCCATGTCTCTAGAACATGGGTGTCAAACTCGTTGCGTCATGTGATGTGTCGCGATGTATCGTGACTTTTTTTGCATTGCCGAAGCTGGGGTGGGCCTCCATAAGATGCAACTGGCCCGTGGGCCAGCAGTTTGACACCCCTGCTCTAGAAGATTGAGTGAGGTGTTCTTGATGTGTGAAGCCTTGGTTGGATTCAGATTCTTATATATAAGAAATATTTCTATTTATAGAAGGGATCTATTGGACAACCTGCTGTTTGGCACATCTCATGTGAGGTTTTGGTTAAGTTTAAAGTGGAATGTACTCTTTGGCCATGGGGACAAGAATGGTAAGACAGAATCCAACAGTCCTGCTATCTAAGGTCTGGGATATCCCATTCTGCTAATGGTTCCAAAGGTAAAATTGATAAAGTTCTGTGTTTTAATTAGAATTAGGAGGCTCACCAAATTGTAGGTTGAGAGCAGACAGATAGCAACACTTAAGTGGGAGGGCAGGTGTAGAGAGGGGATTCTCTATCTGGAGCAACAGTGGGAGAGAAACAGTGCTATGAAACTGGGAAACTCTCTGGAGGTTTTTAGATGGGACTAATTGCATAGAGGCTGAGAGAAAAAGTCAATGGGGTGGTCAGCATGAGCGGCATTGCCAGATTGTTGGCATCAGCAAATAAGTATACGTATATGTTTATTTTCTTGGGAGTGTAATGAACTGTAAGTGTAATGAATAGGCTCTCTAGAGTTTGGGAGCAGATAGAAGTAGTGAGAGAGCAACATGATCCTGATTTGATGAGCTGAAGAAAATATGGTGCAGTGGGCAGGAGTGCTGGGCCAGCCATTGTAGGGGAAGAGAAGTCAACAGTCCTTTGATGTTTTCTGCTTCTGGCCCAGTATCTGGTTTGTTGATGATCCTGGCTCAGGCTGGTGATAGTAATATCAGGTCTGTCTGTAATAAGACCAGGCATATCCATGAGATCAGGCAAATATGAATAGCTGAACACAAGAAGTACAGTATTATCAAAAACTTGCTGGTCCTTATCCACACTTGACTATCAGGATTTCAAGTCTATCAACCCCTATCCCAGGACTGAAGGTGGGATGGATTCACCCTAGTCTACAAAGTCATTTTACCTATAGCCAGGGTTTTGTTCCTGAAGTGACAGACTATGAGTGCCCACTTGCTATGTTGCACCATTGAGACAAATTAGGGGTCCTGCTGATATACTGACCTCCCTGCTGCTCAGCATGTCCCCACCCCCGAGTTCTTGGACCTAATTTCTGGAGTGGTATTGGAATCACCTCATCTTCTGGTGCAGAGTGACTTAAATCTCCATTCAGGAGATTGGTGTGGGGAAGAACACATTTGACAAAATGTCACCAGAAATCCAAAGAAGGTACTATCTAATACTACAGTTAGTATTGGTATAAGCCCAAGATGTAACACTGCCTGAGCTTATGATCAAGCACCCACATATGAAGTTATAGAATTCTGACTATGGAACGGTGGGGAAAGAAGCAATGGCAATCTTCTCTTCTAGATGTGCCAAGAATACTTATGAGAGGAGCTCAATTTTTTTAAAAAATGTTAAATTTCTGACAGATGCAGTGAGAGACAGGACAGCCTGTAGACCTTGTATTCATAGAGTCACCAGGAGTTGGCTATGATTAGATAGAACATAACAATAACAAATCCTTGACAGTGAAATATGACAGTTTCCTACAGTTTATGAACAAAAATAATGTTAGATTTATATTTTCTCCAATATCCTTTTATCTTCTGTTTTATAACTCTAATCACTTAAAAATCATTCAACATATGTGAAACCATCTTATGTAGGTTTCCCCTCTATTGATTAATCTGTTAAATGTTGGTAGTCAGTTGTTAATTTGCTTCCAGCACTTCATGACCTAATGGGCATCAGTTTACCAAGATTGTCTTTGAGTTTTTACAATATCATGCTTTTGAGGTCAACAATAGCATCTAGTCACCCTGTCTTTGGCTGTATTTGTTTTTTACTTCTTTAGACTCAAATATTAGGGTTTTTTTTAATTGATTCCACATCTTTATTCCTAAATGGATCATCATTATTCCAGATTATGCTTTCTACTGTAGGTATCAGATTTTAGCTTCCATAATCTACAGCCAATAAGGCTTAGACTTCTAATTAATAATCATCTAGAAGTTACTAGAACGCACCATTTTCCTCACTTTACAGTCAAAAGCTATACTGGCTGGACAGTTCTAGGAATCTAGACTCAACATATTCATTTTTATTTAGAAAACATTTTGACTTAGAAAATATATACAGGTAATTCTTGACTTATGACCAATCACTTAGCCATAGTTAAGAGTTACAATGGATCTAACAGAAGACACTTATAACCAGGATTCAAAATCTGGGGCATTCCCTGGTCACATGATTGCATTTTGGGTCCTTGGCAACTGGCTTATATTTACAGCTGTTTGCAGTGTCCTATGATCACATGACCATGATTTACGACTGTTTTTTTTTTCTTGGATACTGCTGTTTACTGCTGGTTTTCAGCAAAAACTACCGATTGTTTAACAACTATGGTGTTGGCTTAATGACCACTGAAAGAAAAGGTTGTAAAATTAGGTAGATCACCTACTGACCTGCTTAATGATTAGCATGATTTAATTCTGGGCTCAATTATGATTGTAAGCTGAGGACTGTCTGTATGCCACTTATTCTGATCTGTTAAAGGACATTTAGTTGTAGCATCAAGATAAGAAAGATTAAGTAAAAAGGAAGCTCTATTAAATACAATATAGTTAGCTTAGGAGTTTTGAATAAAATGCTGTTAGTGTCCAGATAGAGTATATATTGATTTGTTAGGCATACTGCATTAAATTAAACAATGACTCCATTAAATTAAACAAATATTAAACATTAAAACAAAGACTCGCAACAGAAATCAAGGACAATAAAAAAAGTTTCTTCCAACATATTAACAACAAGAAAAAAGTCAAGGAAATTGTAGGCCCACTAAAGAGAGAACATGACAAGGAAATTACAGGCAACAGGGAGAAAGCAGAGCTGCTTAACCCTCATACTTTGCATCAGTCTTCACACAAAAAGAAACTATAGCCCAACGTACCAAAAAAACACTGTAAAAGACAAACTAGAAACAAAAATTAAAATAAGCAAGAAAATGGTAAGAGAACTCCTATCCAACCCTGATGAGTATAAATCACTGGGACCCGACAGATTACATCCCAGAGTTCTGAAGGAGCTGGCAGATATTATCTCAGAGCCATTGCACCACATCTTTCATAAATCCTGGAGCACCGGGGAAATACCTGAGGATTGGAAAAGGGCTGATGTGGTCCCCATCTTCAAGAAAGGAAAACAAATGGACCCAGGAAACTACACACCAATCAGTTTAACATCAATACCTGGGAAGATCCTAGAAAAGATAACCCAAAAACAGATATGCGAACAACTAGAAGCAAACAAAGTCATAACTAGTAGCCAGCATGGGTTTGTTAAAAACAGATCATGCCAATCTTATGTCATTCTTCAACAAAGTGACTAAACTAGTAGACCAGTGAAATGCAGTGGACGCAGATGGATCTGTAGCTGGCTGACAAACCGTACTCAACGAGTAGTCATCAATGGCACTACATCCATATGGAGAGAAGTTAGCAGTGGGGTACCACAAGGTTCCGTCTTAGGCCCAGTACTCTTCAATATCTTCATAAATGACATAGATGAGGGAATTGAAGAGGAACTCATCAAATTTGCAGATGACACCAAACTGTCAGGAGTATCCAACATCCCAGAAGACAAACTCAAGATCCAAAAAGATCTTGACAAACTTGAACAATGGGCCCTATCCAACACAATGAGTTTCAATGTGGAGAAAAGCAAAGTCTTACACTTAGGCAGGAAAAACCAAAGGCACAAATACAAATTGGGTGAGACCTAGCTTAAAAACAGTAACTGTGAGAGGAACCTTGGAGTCCTAGTGGATGATCACTTGACTATGAGCCAGCAGTGTGCAGCAGCAACCAAAAAAGCTAATACAATACTGGGTTGTATAAACCATATCACAAAAAAGATGTTGAGAGTTTGGAAAAAATTCAGAGAAGAGCAACTAAAATGATAAGGCCTGGAGGCTAAAACATATAAAGAACGACTGTGGAACTTGGGTTTGGCTAGTCTAAAGAAAAGAAGAAATAGGGGAGACATGATAGCAGTGTTCCAGTATCTGAGGGGCTGCCACAAGGCAGAGGGGGCCAGGTTGTTCACCAAAGCATCAGAGGGAAGGGTGAGAAACAATGATTGGAAACTGATCAAAGAGAGAAGCAACCTGGAATTAAGGAGAAACTTCCTGACAGTGAGGACAATCAACCAGTGGAACAGCTTACCCCCAGAAATCGTGGGTGCTCCATCACCGAAGATTTTTAAGAACAATTACCTGTCTGAGATGGTATAGGTTTTCCTGCTTGAGCAGGGAGCTGAAAACCTCCAAGGTCCCTTCCAGCTCTATTCTATTCTAAATATTTGCTTTTGTTAAAGATACTACCAAATGAATTGATTAATTTGCACTGAATGTTATAAAAATTACCATTTTAAATCTGTTTCACCCATTTGCATAGTTTAATTTCTCTTTTTCAAAAACATGATAATTCTCCTGCAATTGTCACAAATACACATTTCCCCCTTTTCCTCAACACAGAACACACAATATGCACTGAATAAAAGCTTTGCTTATGCTAACCAGAGAGTTCCCGAAACCTCTCTTTCATTTGTAGATAGGCTTTAATACCTCTTCAAGAACAAAAGGGCTATTGGTATGCAGTTCAAATTTTCTAGCATACTGGTTATTACATGGCATAACAAATAATGCTTATTTATTTATTTATTTATTTATTTTATTTACATTCTGTCCATCTTGTCTAGAGGCAACTCTGAACAGTTCTAGATATTATATAAGTAAAGTTAACATCAATAAGGCTACATTTTATCATTTTTATCTGTATTATTATGGAATCAGGAATATGTTTACTGTATTATGCATAAGATAGGCATGTGGAGAACATTATGAAGAATCACCTTCAAGGTTCCTTAGAATATAATGGAAGAGATTTTAGTTTTTGATATAATAAAATTCAGAAGTCAAAACTTAGCAGCTTCTGAAATTGTTGTGTTCTTTGTATTCCCCCCCCTTAATCCCCTATGCATATCCTGATCACCCATTAAGGGTGATTGCCCTTCACCATTGATCGCCCATTTAGGGTGATTGCCCTTCACCATTGATCGCCCATTAAGGGTGATTGCCCTTCTCCATCTGCATACAGTTTCATGCCCGTTGCTGGTTGGCTAACTAGCAACAGGGTCTTGCCAGCCAATGGAATTGTGTGATTACAAGCCAGGGGAATCCCATAAAAGAGGGCTCCCCTGGCCCAGAGAGCCAGTCCGGATTTACTTTATG
>NW_015386598.1:897547-908752 GCF_001527695.2 Protobothrops mucrosquamatus | reverse complement strand
TGCCCGTTGCTGGTTGGCTAACTAGCAACAGGGTCTTGCCAGCCAATGGAATTGTGTGATTACAAGCCAGGGGAATCCCATAAAAGAGGGCTCCCCTGGCCCAGAGAGCCAGTCCGGATTTACTTTATGCCTTGCCAATAAACCAAGAGCTGACTGTCACTCGACTCGTGTCTTACTGCCTGCGCGATCTAACAGAAATCTATTCAAGAAGCCTCTGTTATTGAGGTTCCTGGGGAAAACAACAAGCAATTTTTGTTTTAAATGTTGCATTCCCATGTTATTTTCTGCCAATAGTATAGTTTCTTAAACAAATTTTCAGTATTAAGATGCTAATGTGGCCCTGCCTGATGTTTTGACAACATAGGCAATATATAATTGGCTGGGAAGTTATGTGACAAGACTTTGGTCTTCATAATAGATCTTCCCTCCTTCCCTCTATAGTCTCCTCCCCCTCCCTCCCTCTCTCCACCCCCATATCAGTCACAGTCTGATCCATAGAGGGCCAGCTTGGCGTGTGGCTAAGGGTAAGGTTGTCCAGGAAGACTCAGGTTCAAGCCCATCTCAGCCATGTAAACTTGCTGTCAAGTGTCCAGCTAGCAGATCTAAGAAAGGAATTCCTGGGACATTGTTCTTCTCAAAAGTAACACTTTTATTGAACACACTACATTGGCACAAAAGAAGCAAAACTAGCTCTGGATTTCCCACTCAAAATCCACATAGTTAAACTTGAATTCCCCTTGGCCATTCCCCTCAGTCCATTGCATTGTCCAATTGAATATGCACCTTTTGTTTTGAGAACTGTCAAACACCTGCCTTGAAGGGAGAAGCAGGGTCTTATGGTCTACAGACAGTCTTGGCATTCCATTCCCACCTCGTGCAATTCAACCACCTCCCTCCTGATTGTTGTCAAGTTGAGAGCGAAGAAGAAACTAGGTGAAAGAGCGAATCATTCTTGACACTCACTATATGACAGTGCACCATTTATTCCCAATCCCAAGTAAGATGTGTTGGGCTCCTGGAGAAGAGCATATGTTAGTCTAACAAATGAACAGACATGCTCCATCTTCTGGATAATTGTTGAGATATACGGAGCTGCTGAATATTGAAGACCTATTTAACTGAGGAAGCAGATTTTTTTAAAGGAGGAGCTAATTCTATACATTTGATTTATGCCTTTTATTTTAATTTACATATCATTATATTTTGACTGCTACTTTCTATCAGCTTATGGTCATACATTAATGGAAGAAGCTCTCTGAGGATGACCTGAAGAATATTTGTGTGTGTGTTTGTGTGAGCACATGGGGGTGATATAGCATTATTTTTTTCAATTACTTTTAAAACTTTTAATTCTGTTTTAGTAATTTATCTGGTTTTTAAAATTGGTATAGGTGTATTTCCATTTTTTCCTAGAGATTTCTCTGATAATATGATTGCAGTTCACAACAATTATTAATAATAGTTATCATTAGAAAATATTGGGATGAAGGCTTCAGCCATATGCATATTTGAAACTAAGACCTTTTGATTCCCATGAGAATAATAAAATATACTTGGGAATTTCTGCAAAGAAACAGAAAAAGGCTGGTTATTTATGAGAACTTAATACCATCACAAGATGGACCAAAGCATGTCATTCTTCCAGTTTAGAAAGAAGCTCCTACAGTCCATTTAGCATCACTTCAAAGATATCTGGCAGAAATGAAACCAGCCCAATCATTTCCAAAGCAGAAATGGGCATGCAATTGGGTGCCCTGGGTGTGTCCAAACAGCAGTGGAACTGAGCCAGGAGCATTTCGGAGGGGAGATCTGTTGGAAGCTAAAATACAGCAGTATGTGGACCAGCTATGCCCAGCTGACTGTACTTATCTTTGTTTATCATTTATGATCTATCTTTAGAACAATTGTAGAATGTATTTAAGAGAGCCAGTTTGGTGTAATGGTTAAAGCTTCAGCTAGAAACTGGGAGACTGTGAGTTCTAGTCCAGCCTAGACACAAAATCACTTTCTCTCAGTCCCAAGAAGCAGGCAATGATAAACCACTTCTGAAATCTTGGCAAGAAAATTGCAAGGACTAGTCCAAATAATCCAGTGGTGGCGAACCTATGGCACGAGTGCCAGAGGTGGCACTCGGAGCCCTCTCTGTGGGCACACGTGCCGTCGCCCCAGCCCCGCCTCCCCCACAGCCATCTCCACATCAGCCCCCCTGGGGGAGAGTCACCTCCAGGCATGGCCCGCCTGGAGCAGCGCAGCCAAGGACATGGCAGTGGAGACAAGACTCTGCCCTTGCGCCCCGTCGCAAACAGATGATGCTGCGGGGCGTGGGTGGAGGGCATGGCCGCCATGGCGCTACTGCACCACCTGGGTGATTTGCAGCAGGCCGTGGAGGTGGTAGGTGGCCCTGTGGGTGAGTGGGGGCGGTGCGGGGCTGGATGGGGGTGGGGTGGGGGTGGGGGGCCGGTGTGGGGGTGGGCAGTTTTTGGGCACCCAGTGTCTAAAAGGTTCGCCATCACTGAGATAGTCTCTGAGAATTTGGACATGATTGAATGGGGGGAAAAGATTACATTTGGACTTTACAAAATTACAAACATTCTGCCAGTTCAACTGCAGCAAGTGAAGCTGTTTTTAATGATTTCCTGCCAGGGAAAGTTAAAAAATGGCTAAACTAGGCAATTTGAAAAAACACCCACACATAGACACTGATATTTTAAATATGTTTACCAACAAGAGGATTATAATTTGAATTATCTGCTATGTACCAACATATCCTGGGATAATAGAAACATGTATACCTATTGTGTTTTGTTTGTTTATTTCATTATTTAGGGCCTGCCTCCCAAAGTAGCTTACAATCAATAATTAATTATGTTAGTCCCTTTTTTCCAGTTTGCTCATTATAGAAATGTTGTCATTTGTGTAGAAGAGAAATATTCTAGAATTAAGTATTAGCATTTTTATTCAGTATGCCTATCTACTATGACATTACTATTGTCTCAGGAAACTGAGAAATGATTACTATTATTATTGTTATTTCAAGACTGAGACAGAAACAATAAGCAAAGACTATATAAAAATATGTTACAAAGCTGGAAAATGTTCAATAAAACTGCTTGTCTTTGTCAGATAACACACAATAAAATAAAATAAAAAACTTGACATCTTATGTGACAGAACCTGAGTAGGCAGCACAGCATTTATCACCTCCTGTTCACTAGATTTTTCTTTTTTAAAATTAGAGAAATGAGATTTATCTTATATAACGCCTACTCATGGGCTCTGGCATAAAGTAAAAGCAAATTGAGACCTGTGGAATAATCCATGGCTCCTGCATTAACCCTGTAACATATCCTGTGGGAGGTTGTTTGTGAGAGTTTGAAGCCTGATGATTTTGACTTTCACAAAAGTAAAAGCTGGAAGCATAGTAGTGTTGACAGAAAAGTTGAAAGCCCTGGTGGATTTCATCATGGTGGTCTCCTATTTAGCTAGAGTATGACCACAAAACCTGATAAATCAACTCCTTGTGTATCAGTTGATTTGTTTACTTAGCACAATTCTTTCCCATCTTTGTGGATTTGAATTGCTTGGCATTGAAACTAGGACCTTCTACAAGCAAAGCTAGTGTAGCATCACAGCCCCAATGCTTCTCTACAGCTCTATATAGATAGCCGGCTCACTGTAGTGAAAGAAGGCAGCCCTACGATCTGATGAACCATGAGACAAACTGTAGTGTAATGATAGAATGTCTCCCACTTCTGAGCCAGTGGGAGGGGCTAGATCTAAAACAGTGGTTCTCAACCTTTTTAATGCCGTGACCCCAACCGGTCGTAAGTCGAGGACTAAACCGGTTGTAAGTCGAGGACTAAACTGGTCGTAAGTCGAGGACTACCCAACCGGTCGTAAGTCGGGGACTTTCCCTGCCTGGGAGCGCCACGCATGCGTGGTTCCGCCCCCTGCGCTGGCCGAGGTGTAGCTGGCAAGCGGCAGAGATGGAGCAGGCCGACCACCAGCTGGCCCAGCCCAAGGGAGGTAAGGCACCCGCCAGAAAAGGGGGGGAAAAATGGCGGACAAAAAAAATGGCGGACAGCCTTGCTTGGCGACCCCCATGAAATGGTCGATCGACCCCAAATGGGGTCCCGACCCACAGGTTGAGAACCACTGATCTAAAAGATCTGTCATGGCAGATTTGCAAGGAATGCTCCAGAAGCTCCAAAAGCCAAAAGATGGCTAAGTTAATGACTTTAAATGTCAATGGATTGAATTCACCACAAAAAAGGAAGAAAATATTTCATTATTTGAAACAATATAAAAATGATATTATATGCTTGCAAGAAACGCACATTACATCAAAAGATCAAAAGTATTTGGTTAATTCTAAATTGGGTTTACATTTTATTGCCCCTGCACCAAAGAAAAAAGCAGGCATAGTTCTTTATGTTAAGAAAGAATTATTGCCAAAGTTAATAGACTTTGATACAGAAGGAAGATTTGTGTTTATTGAACTCTTATTGAATGGGAAAAATGTCTTATTGTTGGTATATACGCACCCAACCAACTTCAGCAGCAGAAACAATTTTATAGTCTTTTACATCAAAAGATAACTCAATTGGATTACAAATCTGTTATTATGATGGGAGATTGGAATGGTGTAATAGATCCTAAAAAAGATAAAAAGACTTTTTCAAGAGCCTCAACTCAAACTAAATTGCCTAAAAGTTTTTTCACACTGCAAGAGGATTTGGAGTTAAAAGATATATGGCGAGATTGGAATACAGGAGAAAGTGATTTTACTTTTTTTCCAGATAGACATCAATCTCATTCTAGAATTGACTTTATTCTGATTACTACTGACTTAATCCCTAAGGTCAAAAAAGTGAAGATTTTTTCTAGGACCTTATCAGATCATAGTCCTGTATGAATGGAATTTACAACTGATGGTGGAAGTAAAAGGACTTGGAGATTAAATGAGAATTTACTAAAATACGAAATTAATGTACAGAAACTTAAAGATCACTTAAAAGACTTTTTTACGTTGAATATGAATAAAGGCACATCTATGTCAATGGTATGGGATGCAAGCAAAGCATTTATGAGAGGTACCTTAATTTCAATGAACACTGCTCATAGGCGAAAGCAGTTACAAAGGCACAGGGATTTGGAACAAGAGATAAAAATAAAGGAGAAGGCTTTTTTTTAAAATCCAATGAATAATAACTTAAAGGTATCTATTGCAATGCTGAGAGAACAATTCAACATGTTATTGGCTGATCAAATGGCAGTCAATCTGAGATATATGAAACATAACACATTTTGTAATGCAGATAAACCTGGCTTATCAACTACGAAAGAAACAAAAACAAAGAGTTATTGAGAAAATAAGTTACAAAGACAAAGAGGTTTTTCAGCAAGATTTGATTAAAAAGGCTTTTTCGGAATATTTTTCAAAATTATATGCCTCTGAGAATATACAAACTTCTGAAATAGATAGTTATCTTCAACAAGTAAACTTTCCTAGACTTTCAGATGATCAAAAAGGATTGATGAATTCTCCGATTGTGCTGGATGAGATTATAGAGGCAATTAAACAATTGAAGGTTGGTAAGGCCCCTGGTACAGATGGGTTAACGGCAATTTATTATAAAATGTTGTCTGAAGAAATGTTAGAACCCTTGAGATGTCTTTTTAATAGTATTTTGTTAGGAGAAGAAGTACCACCATCATGGAGGCATGCATTTATTTCACTTATACCAAAGGAGGATCAAGATTTGACCCAGCCTAAAAATTATAAGCCAATATCTTTATTGAATACGGATTATAAGATTTTTGCAAAAATCTTAGCTAATAGACTAATGCAAGTATTGAAATGGATTATTCATGAAGATCAATCTGGATTTATAAATGGCAGATATATGAAGAATAATGTCAGACAAATCGTAAATTTGTTGGAATATTTGGATAAAAATAATCAAATTCCGGCGGCCCTTATCTTCCTGGATGCTGAAAAGGCCTTTGATAAGTTGGATTGGCAATTTTTATTACGAATGGTGGATAGAATGAATTTTGGGGATAGATTTTTATCAGCGTTAAAGGCTATCTACCAACAACAATCTGCACAAGTGGTAGTAAATGGAGGACTGACAGACTTAATTAAAATTGAGAAAGGTACGAGGCAAGGATGTCCATTATCACCTTTATTGTTTATATTGACTCTGGAGATTTTACTAATTCAAGTTCGTGAATCTTCAACTATAAAAGGAATAACTCTGGGCAAGAATGACTATAAGCTTAGAGCTTTTGCTGATGATTTGGTTTTTACCTTATCGCAACCGATTGACTCAGCAGGAAACTTGATACAGATTTTGACACAGTATGGGAAAGTTTCGGGATTTAAAGTAAACAATAATAAGACTAAAATATTATCTAAGAATATGTTGTTGAAAGATAAAGAGACTTTAAGTAACTTAACTGGTTTTGAAATAGTGAAAAAGGTGAAATACTTGGGTATTTATATTACTGCCTCTAATGTTAAATTGTATAAAAATAATTATGACAAGTTATGGATAAAAATCCAAAAGGATTTAAATGAGTGGAAAAAGTTACAGTTATCATTACTGGGGAGAATTTCAGTGGTTAAAATGAATGTTCTTCCTAAGTTTCTTTTTTTGTTTCAGATGATACCTATTTTAAAAAAGGATTTGAATTTGGAAGAGTGGCAAAGAAGTATTAATAGGTTTATTTGGCAGGGGGAAAAACCGAGGGTTAAATTTAAAATTTTACAAGATGCATGTGAAAGAGGGGGACTTAAAGCCCCAAATTTAAAATTATATTATGATGCGGTGGCTTTAAGTTGGATTAGTGATTGGATTAATTTAACTAATAGAGATTTATTGATTCTTGAAGGTTGGGATTTATTTTATGGATGGCATGCTTATTTATTTTTTGATAAGAAAGTTGATCATGTTTTTAGGTCTCACATTTTAAGAACTGCACTCTTGAGAGTTTGGAAAAAGTATTATTATAAGTTAAGTTTTAAAATCCCAATATGGGCTATTCTGCAACATGCAATACAAGGAGTGACAAGGGGAGTCATACTAGAGGGAATTGTTTATAAGGATTTACTTATCTTAAGGGGACAGGACTGGCAAATTAAATCATTAGATGAACTGAGACAAGATAATATTCTCCAGTCCTGGTTCTTATATTGCCAGTTGGTCGAGAGATGGCGTATAGATCAAAAGTTAGGTGTAACATTGGAAGATGTGAACTTGATAAGACAGATTAAAGATCAAAGTAGAGCTCATATTAGGAGAATATATAGTGTCTTGATAGAGTTTGATTCAGAAACAGAATTAGTTAAAGACTGTATGATTAAATGGGCTCAAAATATTCAAGAACCAATTATGCTAGAAACATGGGAAATAATTTGGGTAAGAAATGTCAAGTTCACTCAGGCACAGAATTTAAGGGAAAATTTTTATAAAATGTTTTATAGATGGCATTTGGATCCCCAAAAATTGTCTTGCATGTATCCGAATTTGCAGCCAAAATGTTGGAGATGTGGTAATCTGGATGCAATTTATTATCATATCTGGTGGACTTGTAGGGATGTTAAAGCTTTTTGGATTAAGGTTTGGTGGAACCTTCAACAGATTTTTAAGAAAAAGATAAAATTTGCACCGCAATTATTTTTATTGGGTATCATGGATAATTTGGATTCAAAAGAAATGAACTTGATGTTGTACTGTATAACAGCAGCAAGGACATTGATTGCTCAAAATTGGAAAAAGAAGATATTACCGACTATGGATGATTGGAAACAGAAAGTCTCATACTTTGCACAAATGGCAAAAATATCCGCATACCTGAAGGACCAGTCTCAAGAGAAATTTATCTTGATATGGAGAAGATGGATAGATTATATTCAGAGAAAATATGAAATGAATAGTTATCATATAGCCTTTGATTAATTATTGTTATTAATAAATATTTTCATATATAATTTATATATATAGTTCACAGTTAAGTTGATTATTGTATGTTAGAGTTAAAGTAAGTATATACTTGTTTATATTATGAATGGATTGTTCGGGTTAGATTTGGTTTATTATGTGATTATTCCTGTACTCAGTTCTGGGAAGTCCGGGGGGAAGGGGAGAAGGGGATTAGGGGATAGAAATTATAAAAATTGATGTATTTATATATTATAGGTAAATAATGGAAATGTGTTAAAGAGAGGATGCTCGGCTGGTACCCCAAACTGCATTTGGTGAGGTGGTTGAGAAGGGAGATGGGATGTAGGAGGTAGAAAGGAGGAAAGAGGAGAGGTTGTGGGTGTAGGGGGAGGAAGGAAGAGGAAAGTGAATGAGGATGGATGCAAGGCGGGGACTGCCGAGCGTCCTCGAAAATATATTGAGTAGGATTACCTTTTTTGCTTGTGTACGTAAATGCATCATATCTGTACTATTTGTTGTTTAATTTTTAAAAAAAATCAATAAAAATATTATTTTTTTAAAAAAAAAAGAATGTCTCCCACTTTACCTATAGAATGTCTCTGGTTCAATACTGACAGAGGCTCCACTCTGAATTCAGTAAGCAATGCTGAAATAAATATAAGGCAACTTCCAACAGTCCTTTGTTTGGGAACTACATTATGTTTTTTTATTGTTGCATTAATATCCTCTGGAAACTCAAGTATTGTATGGCTCCCCTCATTTACATCCATAGCAACGGCCATGAGGAGTAGGATAAACCAAGACAGATTGACTAACCCAAGTCGCCCAATGATTTCCATACTTAAGCAGAAGCTTGCCCCTGGATCTAAGCAATAACTTAACCACTACCTTAAACTCAGGAATTCTATTGTCATTCTTTCCACTTGACCCACATTTTACATGCAGCATTACTTTGTGGTCTGAGAGTTATCAGCAATATCATTCGCTAGCTTCAACTATTACATTTCAAGATCGGAATCTTTCCTATTTAATATAGTAGAGACGTGGAAGTATTAAACATAGAGACCAATTAAATGTTGCAATATTGACTTCAAACAATTATCTTAATTTAAAATGTCCTTCTGATTGGCATGAAATAGTCTATAGAGAAAGCTTTAATGCTGTGAAAGGTGGAAGGAAAGAAAAGAGAATTACCAGCAGTGAGATGGACAGATTCAGTTCAGCATCCCTAATGCACCATTGGAAGAACTGAAGGACCAGGTTAGAGACAGATCGTCACTAAGAGCTGACAATGACTTGATGGCATATAATCAATCAACTTGCTGACTTGTTCTGAATTATTCCTATGTGTGGTATATTAACCAGTTGTGGAAAACGAAAATATTGGCTATTGTTCCTCTATGCAAGATTGTTCTGGATCATGTAACCCTGACTAGAGCATATAGATCTGTATGTTAGAATGTTTGGCATTTATTGGATTAAGTGCTGTCTCCTTAAGAGATGGCTTATGGGTAATGTAGTTTTAGCTAGTCAGCAATCCTATGTTATCAGATCTGTGGGAGGAACCACTAAAGTTCTTCACAGGATATCCTGGCCATGTGCCACTTTGGAATGCCTTTGTCTGAGTTAAGTATGGAACCACCGGAGGACTCAGATGGCCTCATTCAACGTTACAAGTTGGTGTGGAGGAAGTATTAATTTCTTACCTATAAGAATGAACAGATGTGTATTATCCAGAAGTAACAACCACAACTGCAAGTATCTCTGAATAAAATGTCTGTTTTATAATCATTCTTATTGAGTTTATCTGTCTGATCTGGATTTACAAAGCAACTTAACTCTGGATCAGAACAAAGATTTAGGCCCAGATGAACTAAATCAGGCCTCATGGAAAAAGTATTGAACCAAAGTCTGTGCTATGCAGACCAGGGGAACTATTTGTAATCTAAACTGCAATTGTACTTAATATGATTTTGCTAAGCTTGCTTGTTTTAAATATATTTAAAACATAAGGACTGGAATTGTGAAAAATGAGGAACTGAAAGTAGCTGATGGGTGCAGGTTCATATGTACATGGGTATGAGGAAAGTTATGGTCAGTAGAAAGTCTGCAGAAAGTGCAAGGTTGCTGAACATCTGTCTACAGTCTTAGGATGAGAAAGGGTATAAAGGTTGGGACTGGACCTGATTTTTTTTTTAAATAAAATTTTTATTGATTTTTATAATTAAACAACAGATACCAATATGATGCATTTACATACACAAGCAGAGAGAGAGAAAAAATAATCCAAGTCAATACATTTTCGGAAACGCTCGGCAGTCCCCGCCTTGCCTCCACCCTCATCCACTTTCCTATCCTTCCTCCCTCTAACCCACAACCTCTCCTCCTTCCTCCTTTCCACCTACCTACATCCCATCTCCTTTCTAACCACCTCATCGAGTGCAATTTGGGATACCAGCCGAGCATCTCCTCTTGTCAATACAATTATTGTTTACCTATAACATGTAAATACATCAATTTTTATAATTCCCCTAATCCCCTTCCCCCCCTGGACTTCCTGGAACCAAATACAGGACTAAAACACATCCCATTCTGTATCTAAATTACAATTTAACTAAACAAACATAATACAATCAATATATACATACTTTAACTCTAATAAAGCAATAAGTAAAAACAATATATCTACTCAAAAACTATATAATATTTATTCACTCCATACTTTCTCTAAATATAATCTATCCACCTTCAACATTTGAGCTCAAAACAGTTTTTAAAGATCTAAATATCTATCAAACATCTTATATAATTTTTTTCTTACATTTTACACTTAAATTTTTCCTTCACTTTCTTCACTCTCAAGTCAATACTTTCAAGAAAATCTTAAGTCAATACTTCCTTCTTCAAAGCTGGAAAAGTAAAATAAAATCCCAATCTTAAGTTTATCAAATATTTTAAATCTTTCAAAATACTATAAGTTCTTTACAAACATATAATCCTTTTTATATTATTTCAAATATTAAACTAATTTCTTCCTTTTCCATAATAAAGTCTCATTTCCAGCGTCATCAACTTAACCATCCTTTGGCTTATGAAGCTTATTAAGCATTCCCTGCAAGTCTGTCGTTGCAGATCTCTTTGGCCTCGCCCCTCCCACTGGCTCAGAAGTCGGTGAATATGTTATAGATACAATTTCTTTTTGTTGTTGCTCTCTCTCTTTACGCCTATAGGCAGCACGGGTCATCCTTTGCTCCTT
>NW_015386598.1:889113-897138 GCF_001527695.2 Protobothrops mucrosquamatus | reverse complement strand
AGTCTGCAATGAGGACTTAGCTAAAGCCTCTTGTAGATCTTTAAGTGTAATGGAAGGAGGAGGTGATGGTGGGGGAGATCTAGGTTTTTGTTGTTGAATTTGCACAACAGGAGAAGAAATAGCTGTTTTAGGCAATGCAGAAACTCCAGTACGTTTTGAAGCCATTCTGCCAAATTATTTTTAAAACTCACAACAGCAAATATAAACTTAAAAAAGCTTGACTTAAGAAAAATTCTTTAAAGTCCTTTAAAATGCATCATTCCACAACCGGAAAGAAAGTGAAAGTTTTCCTTTTGTTAGAAAGAAGCAGCGCTTCCGCGGCCATTTTCTTCTCACGTTCACTTATAGAAAATAACAAAAATCCCAGTAAAATCTTTGAGTTAAAGTCACAATTTAACTAAAGTAAAAATCCCCTGTCGGGTTCCATCTGTTCAAAAGTTACTCACAAGCAGATACAAAGTAGCAGCAGTGGCGGCGACGTCTAGCTTTGCTCCGAAGAGCGAAGACACTCCGAGCTGCGAAGAAGAGGTCCGGACTCCGGGGGAGTTCATACCTTATCCAAACCAAACTCACTTTCTCCCCTTTGCCCGGGGAGAAAGTTCCGAGCCGCAAAACAGCTGATCCGCGCTGTTTTGACAGCTTTGACGCAGTCCCGGGCAGGAGGCTGAGAAAAAAGCCTCCATCGGCGAAGCCTCGCCACCGGAAGTCCGGGACTGGACCTGATTGATTGGCCATTGGCCAATAGCCGTTTTTGCTGGATCTACTATGTCACTGGACCTCATTGCAATGGGTTGTTAATATAAGTGGTGTTATGATGTTTGCTTATGTTCCAAATTATTATTGAAATAAACCTCTGAATCTTAAAGTAAGAATTATTATTTTGTGTTGCTGTCTCTTGTTTCTTTCATTGGGTTTTTCCATGACACAGTGGAACAGCTTACCTTCTGAAGTTGTGGCTTTTAAGAAGAGACTGGACAGCCACTTGTCCAGAATGGTATAGGCTCTCCTGCTTGGGCAGTTGGTTGGATTAGAAGACTTCCAAGGTCCTTCCAACTCTTCTATATCCTTTCTATGCTGTATTTTTTATTTTTTCTGCATATGGTATTAATATGCAAGATTAAATTTGAAGCTCATTTAGATTAGTTAATATTTTATTATTTTGCAAAATAATTGCTTCAATTAATGAGAAATACTTTCTTCCAACATGTATTTTCATAACATGATAGAGAGAAAAAAATGAAAATTAGAAAGGGAAACTTAGAAAGGGAAAGTTAGAGAGAGAAAAAATGAAACTTAGAGTAATTTACAAAGATATAGGCTGAGAGACAAGTATCTTTGTAAATTATTCCTTTTGGGTTTTCTTTGACTAATTTACTTGCAAAATGGAATAATGCATGAGATTACCAGATGATATAGATGATGGAATATTTGGACTATATGTAGACCAATCACTCTGAGTATTGAGCAAGTTGGGTCATAAAATATTATTCTGCATAACAGTTAAAGCAAACTATATTTTTTCTCATCTCAATTGAAGGCATCAATCAGTCGATCAATTAAGCATATATTCTTGTAGATATCAAGTCAAGCTCTTCAAACTGATAAAACTGAAAAATATCAAGGCATATTGAATCAAAGTTAAGATGACAATTGGGAAAGGGAAAAATGCCTAGTGTCAACCAGGAAGATACCTCTCTAATAAGTCAAGGCACATCACAATCAAAGCTATAAGGTAGTGAAGATTTCCATTTTTCAAATGGAAAGAAAAAGGATTGCTGCAGTATCATCTTTGTTGTCTTCTCTGCACTCCTTCTAGGGCCTCAGCATCTTTTTTGTATCATAGTAACCAGAACTGGACACATTGTTCCAAGTGTGGCCTCATTAGTGCAGTATAGAGCGGTAGTGTAACTTCTTATGATCTTGATGCTGTACCTCTGTTGATGCATGTTAGGACTGCATTGGCTTTTTTTGGTAGTTGCAGCACACTGCTGGCTCATACTTAAGTGATGGTCCACTAGGACATTTAGATCCTTTTACAGTTACTATTGTTGAGTCAGGTACTGCCTATTCTATAGCTGTGCATTTGATTTTTTCTGCCCAGGTGCAGGGCCTTACTTTTTTCACCACTAAACTGCATCTTGTTGCCCAATGCGTAAGTCTGTCAAGATCCTTTGAATCCTGAGTCTATCTTTTAAAGTGTTGGCAATTGCTTCCCACTTGGTGTTGTCTGCAAATTTGATGAATTCCCTTCCCATCTCCTCATCTAAATCATTTATGAAGATGTTGAAGAGTACTGAGCCTTAAGACAGAGCCTTGAAGTACGCCACTGCACGCTTCTCTCCATGTAGATGTAGTTCCATTGAAGACTACACATTGAGGGTAGTTGGTCAATCGGTTGCAAATCCATCTGGTGGTACTATGTAGTCCTCAATTTTCTATCTTACCAAGAAGTGGGCTGTGGTCTACTTTGTCAAATGCTTTACTTTGTCAAGTGCCTTACTACTTTCATTAGAAAAGCAACCACATACTGTAGATTAATAGGTATCATCACACAGGTGCAAGAATAACCATAAGATACTGAACTTAAAGGTGTGCAGAGAGGATACAGAGACGCTTGTACAGAATAGGAATCTCTATGTAACATATTAAGTCTCCTTCAGGATATGGCACATTGCTAAGCTGCAATGTCTCTCCTTTACAAAATGTTCACTATAGCAATTGTCTCTTGCAAGATTCAGATAGAAGTTTGTCATTTTCTTTTTTCTGCTTGTTTAATTCCTCCTCCAGTTTGGCACATCTGAATCTGGTCTATTGCTTCTCCTCTCAAGCCTTCATGTCTTGCTTCTCACAGGCTGATCTTCTGGCTGAGCTGCCAAAAAATAATCCTAAATCCTTTGCAACAAGTTGCCTCCTCCCCTTTTTAGCTGCTGGAGTATAAATGCATCTGGGCCAAGAGTTGCAAGAAGAAAACCTTTTGCTTTCTGTCTTTTATTTTTTACTTATTCATCAATGGGCTTTTTTCCTTTTAATTTAAAGCTTTGTCTCTTACTTGCTTTACCTCCTTAAAGTTCTATCTCTTCCCTATTCCTTTGTGCTGAAAATGAATGGTAATGTTTAGTCAGCTAAAAAGTTTCAGATGAGACCACTGATTGATGGTCTTCCTACTGCCACCAGTTTCATGGCTTATTTGTATATGTAATGTTCAATTGCTCAGAGTGATCCCACTGTCCTTGCAGTAGTCCCCATATACAGTATATGATAGAACATAGAATATCAGAATTAGAAGGGACCTTGGAGGTCTTCTAGTCCAATCCTCTGTTCAAGCAGGAGACCCTATACCACTTCAAACAAACGGCTGTCCAGTATCTTCTTAAAAGCTTCATTAATGGAGCACCCTGATTAATTGTTATGATATATTACATTAGAATATATCATATATTCTATATAACACTTTGAACCAAACCCATTTTTTATTTATCAACTGGATCAAAGAACTGTCATGCTTCTCTTTTCACATTGAATCTCTAAAATACATTGATTGAGGATAATCCAAGAATCATTTCTGTACTTTCTAATTCTGGCCTTTTCAGAATTTGACGGATGTCTCAAGAAGCTGGTTTAAAGCAGAATCTGAATGTAAAATATACACCCAATTGTTTGTGTGTGGGGGGGGGGAAGGTCAGGTGAAATAGCAACAAGAAACACTTCTTGACATTTTCAGTCATGCCATTAAGCTACCTTTCCCTCCACTCCCCCAGGAATTTTTGTGACAGGGCAACCCCTTACACAGGCAGTTGCCTGCTATGAAGAAACACTGGCATAAAAGAATCTTTTAAGGATGACAGAAATGTGTGGGGTGTTTTAAAAAGTCTCAGTGGGAGGGAGACACAATTTTGAACATATAAAATACTTTGAGGGATGGTGTTCAAGGAAGATTCAATTGCTGTAGAAGGCCACAGCTAGTATTTTGGATTCCTAGTTGTTTAAATGTTTGTCATGATGTTGAATATGCTTACAGGCTTCCTGCAGATTTTAATATTTTATGCATGCAGATCCATTGTGGATGTGTGGGAATGCTTGGGAAGCACTTCATGTGTAATATTGAACCATAGCATATTTTTAACCCTTAATAGAGAGGTTGAACACTGGAGAAGGCTAGAGTCCTGATGTAGTGTAGTCTTTGGGACTGAGAATGAACCAAGAATATCCAAAAACTTTCTTAACAATGAGAATGGTCAATTTTATTTGGTAAAAGGGCAGATAATTCTTCTAACATGTCTCAGACACTCTGCTCTAATGAATTTATATATAAACGAGTGCTAGAGTTTTAGCTTGCTCAGTTTCCAAGAGTCTTTATCTTACCTTCCTGAGAATAAACCCAACTAATGTTATTCATTGTGAATCTTTCTTGGTGTGTTATACTCTGCTGTTATGGTATCCTCCCACATGCCAATTTTGGCAACTGAATTTTGCAACTGAAATGAGATTGGACTTGGATAAATGGGTATGGGCTATTTGCTGCTATTGTAAGATAGCTCAACAGTTTTTTTGAACAGCAAAATTATGTTATGCCCCAGATTCCAGTAATTATGTAGAGCCAGTAGAATAGTAGAGATATTGAGTATAGAGCTAATCACAGTAAAATCTAAAGCTAAGACTCTCCTTAATGTACTTATTTTATCTCATAACCTATGGGAAGGTTGGGGGGGAGGAATATGAGAGCAATTTACAGACTGGCTTCAGGACAGGAGGACATTTTTAAAGGAATGTTATTCTCCACAAAGGGTGCAGAATCTGAAAGAATTATCAGTTTGAGGGCCTATGAAAGGACTTTCATTAAGCAAGTCTGCATGGGATCTTTTTAGGATGATTAAAGATTTATTTCTATTCTTTGTTTTATTATCCATGCTTTCTACTTCTTGCTATTTTAGACACAATTTGCTTCCTCCGTGTTCCTTGTTAGAATATGTATAACTGCTTCATGAAAAATAAATGAGAGTGAAATTAAAAATCTGCTAAAAACTAAGCATAATACATTTCAGATGCTGAAAGTTAAGAGGTATACAAAGTAGGAATAAATAGCACAATATTTTGTCTCCTTCTGTGTTATTGTGGGTTTGAAATGTCTGCATTTAAGCCCATTATAGATTTCAGTTTTGCTTTCCAGAATTTATGAAATGGAGGGATAAACTGCTCATCATCACACCATTATAGAATATTAGTAAGCAGTCATTTCTCACCAACCAAAGGATGTGGGAGTTTGAAAAAAGTTAGCTAACACTGATATAGGTATCAGAATGTATCATTTCTTGGATATTGCATTTATTCATTGGCAAAAGAACCATCTCTCAAGAAGTCTGTAGACTTTCCTTATTACAGAACAAGTGAAATATTTACACAAGTACAACTTTAAGTATGAAAATATAATAGCAAAAATATTAGTGCCAGTATATTTTTTCATAAATAAATGCAACATGAAGACATTTTCAAATGTTCAAGACAATGGAGTTATGACTTTATATGTTATAGACATAATTATTCCAATAATCACCCCTCCCGGGTCATATGACTGCAGTTCGGGCACTTGGCAACATGGCCACCTTTATGACCATTTGCAGCATCCCCCATGTTCACATGATCATTTTTACAACAATTTTGACAAAAATTGGCACTTTGAATAAACAGTAAAAGAATTATTGAAACTCTGATTTTTAGTTACAAATGGATTAAGGGCCCAGATAAATTTTAAATAAAATTTTGAAATTAATTATAAAGCACCCTTCCCATGGGAAAATGCTTTTGATTTTTTTAAAATATAATTTAAAAAATTAGACACTAGAAGAAACTAGAGGGAACTAAAGATTACAATTAAAGACTTGATTTACAATTCCAGAAGGAAGAAAAATATTCTAATATTAGATATTTTGAAGAATGCTTTTGAACAATGGACTCATAAATTGATTTTAATATTTCCAAAGAATAGAATAGAATAGAATAGAATAGAATAGAATAGAATAGAATAGAATAGAATAGAATAGAATAGAACAGAGCTGGAAGGGACCTTGGAAGTCTTCTAGTCCAGCCCCCCTCCCCCCCGCTCAAGCAGGAGAACCTATACCATCTCAGACAAGTGACTGTCTAGCCTCTTCTTAAAAATCTCCAGTGATGGCATGCCCACGATTTCTGGAGGCAAGCTGTTCCACTGGTTAATTGTCCTCACTGTCAGGAAGTTTCTCCAAAATTTTTTTGCTGCTCTGAAATAGAAGGAAATTGAAGAGTGCTCTTTGGGGTCCTGAGCCCCGACCACCTACCTGATTCTTTTGGGAGAACGGTGAAGACTCAGGGAAGAGTCCAGGATAGAGAAAAAAGGGGAAGCAACCGCTAGCCCTGACACAACCTCTGTGAATGGGACATGGACTGCTGCCCAGGCTGGGGACAGAGTTCCATTGATGGGGGCCTGACTGAAAGTCCGTACAGAGAAGTCTGACAGGCCAACGGCATGGGAGGAAGTTCTAGCCATCGGGGATCTCTACCGAGCAGAGGAAGACTCCAAGCGCAGGAGTACCCCTAAAGCTGCCAAGGCTGAGTTCCCCTTTGTCTCTTCCTGCATCCCTCTATCTCTCATGCCGAAATGGAGAGTAAAAAGAGCAGTGAGATGGGATGAGTTGGGGGAATGGAAGTACCTGACAGCTGTCCATGGGTACTCAGTTGAGAGGCTGAAAGAGAAGTTCGACCAATTTGGGAATGACCCTGATGGGAAGACTCAAAGCCCCAGTTGGGGTCGAGGTCCAAACAACCCAACCATTCATTGCTCGTTGGAACCTGAGCCCAGTCGTCGTGACCTGTGTGGTTTCCTCTCCACCCAGGCCAGCGGCAGCATCGAGCCTAGGGCCCAGGCAAAGCCCTCCATGCCAACAGTGAGCCATGAGTCGAGTGGGGCAGCCAAGGGGATTCTATGGGTGGGCTTGGCCTCACCCCGGCCCCAGTACCAATGCCCTGACTGGTGCCCAGTTCACTGGGCACTTCCACCTCCTCTCCCAGTGTATCCTCTGCTGATGAGACCCACATTTGACGGGGTCCTGGATAAGCTGTTGTTTCTCATGAACCAGGTATGGGCTTATCTAGACCACTATGCCCCTGCCTATCCAGATGAGAGGGTGATGGTGAATGCCAACTTAGAAGGAGAAGTCACGGAGTGGTGACCAGTCTCCATGATGAGGACACTCCAGTACTGGGGAACATAGATGTTTTCTTGGAAGAACTAAGAGACAGATTCAAAGATGAGTCCCATCCCCTGCAGGCTGAGGTGGAGATATGCAACCTAAAGCAGAGAGGCCAACCAGCAAAGCAGTTTGTTCAAGAGTTCTGGAGGGTCACATGCAGAATAAGACAGTGACTGGAGCAACTGTTAATTCATTATTTTAAGGAGGGCTTGGACTGTGACCTATTCCAAACATGCACCTATTGGGGAATTCCTGAGCAGATCCGTGAATGGTATCAGATGGCAGTGACACTGGACATTGAGCTCAAGTGCTACAAGAAGCCCAGTGGTCCCAAATCAAAGCCAAGGTGAAGACAGGAAAGGCACCAGTTTAGCCAATGCCCAGCAGTGACCTCAACAGCCAGCTCTTCCATTGCTCCTACTGGTCCTCCTATCAAATGCTTCAGGTGTGGTCAGCAAGGCCATCAGGGTGGTCAATGCCTAGTGGCAGCTCCCCAGCTAAAGAGCACCATGGCCACCACAGCTAAGCCAAGAAAACCTCAGCAAAGGGGTCAAGAGAAGTCAAGCTGGGTATACCAGAGCCAAGCTGTCGAGGTCCCTTCCTCCCCCATATGTGGGAGAGGGAACTCCAGTTGAATGAAATCAACTACCAGCTCCCTAAGACAGTGACAACGAAGGTGAGAATGACCTGATGGTAAGTCAAGCCATCCCTCCCTTCACCATATCCGCAAAACTTATAGTGCCAAAACCAGGGTCCAGGCAGAAATAGATATGTTAATGTTAATGTTAATGTTAATGTTAAT
>NW_015386598.1:856768-886400 GCF_001527695.2 Protobothrops mucrosquamatus | reverse complement strand
TTGTTCCCCCTAAAAACCCACCCCCCCCAGCCTCCCTCATTCCCCCTAAAAAAAATTTTTTTTTTCCTGTTAAAAACAGGAAAAGGGGGGGGGACAAAATCCCATCCAGGTTAACCCTTAAAATGGACTATGGAATACCAAGCAGCATTTGAACACCTCAAAAGGTTGTTCGCAAGAGAACCAGTCCTCAAACCCTGGGGAACAATTTACCATCCAAGCAGATGCTAGTGATGTAGCCTTGGGTGCAGTTCTTCTCCCAAAAAACAGCAAGGGAGACCTATAACCCTGCGTGTACACCTCCAGAAAACTCACTGACACAGAGAGATGATGGGCAGTATGGGAGAAAGAGGCATTTGCCATTTGTTGGGCATCACTAACCTGGATCATTTTCTAGAGAGCAGTAAAATTCCATTTGAAGTGTGGACTGACCATAAAATCCTTGAGGCAATGAGAACCCCTTTGAAATTATCCCCAAGCAGGTTTGATGGGCACAATATTTCAATCGCTTCAACTTCACTCTAAAGTATATTCCTGGAGGGAAGAACGTCCTAGCTGACACCTTGTCCAGAATGCCACAATACAAGAGCAATCACGAGGAAATAGTCAATGCTATCATCCCCTCACCTCAAAAAGTCTCCCAAGTGACCACTAGGCATCAAGCTTGAAAGCAATCTGCCAGCTCCAACAGCGACTTGACCCAGAACCTTAAAACTGAACTGAAATCTGAGCCCTGGTTGAAAGACAACCAGCAATTGTTGACATATAGAGATGAATTGGCATGGAAAGATTCTAAATTGTACCTCCCTAGCTCCTCCGGGGTCCAAGCCCTGCAACGAGGCCATGATGCCAAGCAAGCTGGTCACTTTGAGTCCCTAAAGACTTTACACCTAATAAGAAGGCAATTTTGGTGTCCGGGAATGAAAAAAGACATTGAAAGCTATGTAAAGAACTGTGCAATCTGTGCTGTCATGAAGGAAAGACTGGGAATACCCCCTGGACAGTTACAACAAGTGATGGAGCCATCCCAACTCTGCAAGGAAATCACAATGGACTTTATCATAGAGCTTCCTGAAAATGGTGGGAATACCGTAATTTGGACTCTCATTGACATTTTCTCTAAACAAGCTCATTTTATAGCCTGTCCTGGTCTTCCCTCCACCCAGAAACTTGCAAAACTATTTTTAAAACACATCTATCAACTCCATGGAGCACCAAGAAGAATCATATCAGACCAAGGGGTTCAGTTCACAGCACAATTCTGGAGGGAGTCTGTAAAACTAATCAGATCCATCGAGGGGCTCAGCTTGGCTTTTCATCTGAGTATGAATGGAGCTTCTGAACAAACGTACACAATGGTGGAACAATACCTGAGATGTTATGTTAACTATCAGTAGACCAGCTGGGCAGATCTTCTGCCTTTTGCTGAAGTAGCATACAACACTGTGCACAGCAATACTGGAATTACTCACTTTAAAGTAGCCACTGGCAGGGAATTCGTTCCCATGCCTGAATATCCCCAAGAATCCCCTTCTTCATTAATGCTGACAGAGTGGGTAAACTCACTGCAGAGCACTTGGGCAAACATAAAATATGCCCTAGCCAAAGCCACAAAGATTCAAAAAGGACAAGCAGATAAAAGGCATTCCCCCCAGAAACCATTTCATGTAGGAGAGAAAGTCTATCTCTCAACCAAATATCTAAGATTAAAACTACCATGCAAAAAACTGGGACCTAAATTCATTGGTCCTTTTTCCATCATAAAGATCATAAATCCTGTTACAGTGGAGCTAAAACTCCCATGACTATTAGGGAAAATACAGCTGGTGTTTCATTGCAGTTTATTAAAACCAGTCATAGAATCAACATTGAGACCAGTGCCTTGCGTAGCCCCACTATAGTGAAAGGTGACACCCACTATGAAATAAAATGGATCCTTGATTCTTGACTGTATAAAGGGAAATTACAGTATCTAGTTCAGTGAAAAGGCTATCCTTTGGCACAAGCTACTTGGGTGAAGGGTAAATATGTAAAGGCAGATAGACTAGAAATTTCACAATAAACATCCCCAAAAGCCTAGTGAACCTCTGGGTGATAGAATCAAAGATTAGCAAAACCCTAATGTGTATCTATGCTTATTATTTTCCAGAAACTCCTTTCTGTCTAGGGGAGTCCGACTGTCAACTTTTGAAACAAACCTGTATGAAGCCATCTTTGTTGTTCACAGTTGCCACACAGGCTGGGGGGGGAGAGAAAATGAAGTATTGCTAGACATAACATCGAGCGATCCCATGGGAACAAAGGTCATCCTCACAGGTGCTGAACATGGAGAGAAGGAGTGTCAAATAGCCCACCAATTGCCCTCATTGGGTAGTGTGATAAGTGACATGGTAGGGGGGAGAGATGTCTTACATTTAGTTACTGTACATTGAATCTGCATGAGAATTTTAGAGTTGGTTTCACTTTGATCATGTTGATATTATGTATCCAATAAACATGTTCTTTGAGGAATCTACAAGCTTCGGAGTTCTGATTTGTTTGGGTTCATTAGTCGTAACCTTGACAGTTTTTCTAAAAGAAAAATCATTTTTAAAAAGTAAAAAACAAGGCATTTTTAAAATTGTTATTTCTCTAACTCAGTTTTGCATTTATATGAATGTGGATGTGTGCCATGATATTCTGGGAATCTTAAAAATGGTGGCCGATGTAAAATTAACATCACTCTGAATATTATCTTCAAGATTAGCTGACATAAATTTAAACCTGCCAATTTCCATTTTGCACTTGCTTGTTTTAAATTAGCTCTAAAAACTGTCACATAGTTTAATAGCCAAACCATCAACATGCAAAAGCCATCTGGATCTTTTTTAAATGTTCTAGGTTTTATTTGATATGGGGATAAAATATTTTGTGTGATCAAATATTATTAGAATAACTTGACTCTTGCTTTTAAAACAAAAACAAAAAACACAAGTGTGAATATGATGCACTTACACAACCTAAAGATGTTCCTCTACATACAGACTCAACCTTTTGTCTAATAAGGCAGATCCCCCCCGAGATATAACTTCATGTATAACATTGACACATTCAGAGATAATGGCAGCTGGTGACAAGATTACAGATATCAGCACATTGGCAAAAACATCCCAATGAATGGATAGTTTTGAAAGAAATCCTGGCACTGAAATGACAATGCTGCATATAAAGTATACTGATTCAATTTGGCTAGTTTCTATTAGTATTCTGGCAAGGGTTACAATCATATTTCCCCAAAGGATAACAATTTGGTATTTGGCTTCACTTCTATGCCATCACTTTGTGAGGTTTCAAAAGTGATGGCTCTTTCCAACTTTAAAATAGAAATCTTGGCTACATGTTCTTGGTAACAGTTCAGAATTGCACTGCTATTTATTCCAGGATAGCAGATTTTCATTCTGCATTTTACCACATCTTGTGAAGCAAAAGCCTCTATAGATAGCATCTGAGTTAGACATACAATGACTGAATGCCTCTCAAAGAGCAACTTAGACAGTATCTTCTATGTTCTACATGACTTTTCTCTCCACCTTTTTAACCCCCTTGCTATTATATATTGATACTCCTTTGCTGAAGATTTTGGCTCTTCCAGCTTCATCTCTCTCATTATCCAAAGTTCTCTTATCCTATTAAAAGACAATACCCACACTTTCCCAATTCAGTCCTTGAACTCCCTCCTGGAACAATAACATTATAAAAATAGAGTACATTCTTCCACATATCTTCCACAGAAGACTATTTTCCCCCAAAGCTTTTAGTGCAACCTCTTAATTTCTAGGCCTACACAGTGGGATATTTAACAAGATTATTTGATTGCCTGCCAAACTCACTTCCTCTAAAGTTTAAAAATTTAATAATATCTGTACCTATGTGAATGCTTGCATGTATGTGTGTAAATATGTTGGGTGGTTGCTTCAGCATATTATAATTTTGAGCAGTTCTTTTCCTCTCTGGCAAGAGAATAAATGCAGCACCAGCTGCTGTTGCTGCATGTGATTAAATGTATGTCTTGCCAATCCTTCTAAAAATTGACTTCATCATTTTCTAATGAGGAAATAGTTCCTTTAAAATTTCAGCAAAATCAACTCGGCTTCCGGTTTTGTGCAGCCGAGGGATCGTGGGGCTCTGCACCCTATAGTCAATTTCTGCCTGCTAGGGGGCCTTAAATGGGCCTGAAGTTGCCCCGTAGAGGCAACAAAGAAGGAAGGAAGTCCCGCCGATTGTGGAGAGACAGTGGTCGATCTGATCAGTTTGGGAAAAGCCCTCCAGAAACCAGCAGGAGAAAGGCTAGCTTAACTTCTAGCCCAAGCTACAAGCAGCCGAAGCCCAAAAGTACTACTTTAAGCTGACTGTAAACAACGTGTTTGGAACTGGGTAAAAACAGTGATTTTCTCTCTTCTACTTGAAAATGTATTTCATGGAAGAAAAAAAAGAAAAAAGAAAAATTCCAAGAAGCAAAAAGCCTCCAAAAGTGAGAAGGGGGGAATCTTTGCTCCACTCTTCTACAGATGGAAGCGGCAAATTAAACTTTTCAGGGGGAACAGAAATATATTGAAATGAAATGAATATAAGACTTAATTTGGATAAGTTTGAAATCAGTGGAATCTGTTAAGATTTTCCTTTTAAATCAGGAAAATAGAAGTAAACAATTGTCTATTACTGACTGGTGCTGACATCTAGTGGTGGATGAAAATATACAACAGCAGTTGCTTTATGGCAAAGCCCAGGAAAAGATAACTTGGTTTTGGTGACCTTCATTGTCTTAATAGCAGATAACAGCTGTGACAAAAAAGAAAGAAGACACTCTGGGCTATCTACAAAATGGGAATTATGAACTCTAAAAAAAAAAGAATTGACCTTTCTGGATTTACAAATACCAACTTAACTGTGACTCTAAAGCTGTTTGCAGAGAAAGGAAAACCCTAATTTTTAGCTATCATGGAAAACCAGAGATCTGCAGAAAGAATATACCTAGAAAAAACAAATACTTTCCAGAAGGAGATCTATGCTATGTTGCAACTAATCCAAACAACCATGAGGAAATTAAAAATAACTTTGAAAATATAAATGAACACATCTCCAATTTAACTTCACAACACAAAAATTCTCAGAAAATAAAAACAGAGAGTGAGCAGAAAAAAACAGACAACTGAATACAAGGCAGAGGAGAGAGATTTCAAGATGGAACTTAACAATAGAAGAAAGTATGGCTTAACTCAGATGGAAAAAAACTTACAGAAAATACTGGATATGGAAAAGGTAACCTATACCCTAAGATTACAAAATAAGTTTGAGGACAAGAAAAAAGATTTGACAAAATGGACTCTACCAGGAGAACTACGAGAACTTGAGAGACAAAAAATGATAAATAAAATCAAGAAAGAAAGAAAGGAAAAGATTCTCAATGAATATGAAGGAGTGAAACCTTCCTATAAAAATATCTTACCTGTTTTGCCTTTTGTACCTGCAACAATACTTTTAAGATTATGGAAAGAGTCTTTGATTCAGCGAAGCATATTGATCAGGAAAGATGATGGGGGGGAAAAAGGCTAAAGTGAGAATTAAGAAATTAGATGATGGGATTTACCAGAGGGAATATTTAAAAATTAAACATCTGTTTGAATATGGATCTATGATGAGGGAATTAGAAAAGAAGCTTTATATTGATGTGGTTATTATTTGCAAAAACATGAGAAAAATGTCTATATTTAATTATCATTTATTCAAATAATAAGAACTGTATTAATTTAAGGTTGGCAAAAGAGAATTTGTTGGAACAGAAAATCAAGCAAAGCCATTATAAGGACTATAGAATTATAGAAATTAATTGTTATTGATTGTTTTTAAATACTAACCCAGACAACATGCTGTTTACCAAATATTAAGATGATTATGTTAAAAATCAATAAAACACATTTAAAAAAAATTCAGTAAAATCTTAGTGATAACAAAAGTGAGGTTCTAAAATCTATTGCACATAACATTCAAGATAATATAGATGTAACTCTGTCACCTGATCATAGAGTGTGGCTAATGGGGCAGTAACTATTACTGAAATTTAAATTCTTTTAATCATAACTTAAGATGGGGTATATTTTATGCACAGTTTAGGCTCTACATAATAAAGCAGTAGGCCTTATCATTCCAGAGAGCATCATTTTTGCAGGATGGTCATGCTACCATAATATGATGGATCCAAACATAGCTAAACTGAATAACACTGGATATTAGTGATATCAGTTCTAATACCTGATAGACTTGCTTCCATGAAGGCTAACCTTTTAGAATATTTGTGCCTTAAATTGTATCAATGTGTGCAGTTAGTGCAACGCCGCCTGATGCATTAATGAACTATGATCAGATGATCTTGGATGAACACAATAAAAAAAATAAAAGGTCACAAAAGAAGTGAAACAGACAGGAAAACCAGGAAAGAACTGGGTTTGGATTAATACAAGCAGTCTTATTATGTAACTGAATTAAAGTGTGACAGTCCATGCTGGTTGAACATTCAAATCCAACACATCAGCAAAGTGTCAGATTGGGAAAACAGTACTATCACTAATGACAGTACAATTGGATATTGTGTATATAGACATATGGGTGGCCTTTCCTGGAAGATTGGTATTCCATAAAGGACATCTTATTTCAGGTCCAATGGATGATTGCCAGCAGAGTATCATCAATTTAATACACAGGACAAATCAAAGCATAAACCACAGAACGTAGTAGCACCTGGATAAGCAGAGCTGATTGGGAAAAAAAACTAGATTGAAATTTCTTATGTAGAACAAAAATAACCAAGAAATTCCAGATCTATAGACTAGAGCAGACATGTCAAACTCGCGACATCATGTGACATCGTGCGACGTATCGGGACTGTTTTGCCATTGCTGGCAATGGGGTGGGCGCGGCTTCCGTGTGATGTGGGCTGACAATTTGATACCCCTGGACTAGAGTGAGAGTTTTAAAAAGCCCCAGAAGAGTCAATAGTCAACCACTTCTGTATTATTGCCAAGAAGACTTTATGGATGTGTCCCTGTAACCAGTAACTGAAATTGACTTGAAGGAGATTTTTTTTTTATTCACTGTTTCACTACCACAATACTTCTGCATTGTGTAAAAATAATGGCAGATATCAGAATGTTCTACTGCATCCTGACTGCTGTGTTTTTAGTGCAGTGACGCACTGCATTAAGTCATTATTTCCCCCCCCCAAGCTATGATGTTTTAATCTCTTCAATGGTTATATCACATCCACACACCTGTTTCTTCTCAACAAGCTGCAGCACAAAAATAAGTTCATACAAAACTATAGTTAAACACAGCCAGAAGAACAGTTCTTTCATTTTGTTCAATTTTACACAAGTTTCTGTTTGGTTTTATTTTTTATTTTTTTTAAATAAATTTTTATTAATTTTTCAATTAAAAACAAAAACATAGATCTTTTATCACAATATCAACCAAAGAAAATAACACTAATCACTACATTCACGGACGTGTCCGGTGTCCCCCCAACCGCACCACCCTCTTCCACTTACCACACCTTCCTCCTCCCAACTTACCACCACTCCTCCTTCCTCCCTCTTTCCTACATCCCTTCCTCACTCAACCATCCCGTCTTGTGCAGTTGGGGGTTCACCGGACACCTCCTTAAAAAAAAACACATATATGTACATATAAATCTATAATACAAACCTATCCCTTACCCCCCTCCCCCCCCAGGACTTCCCAAAGCTAATCTAGGAAATAAACACACAATAATCAAATTCTATCCCCAACTATTCATTGTTACTATACACTAGTATAAACTTACTGTGACTCTAAAATAACATTAAGATGCATAAAAAAAAAATTTTTTTAAATATATCAATATTTGTTATACATATTTTTATTTAAAATTTTAATCAAAAGCTACATGATAATTTTTCAGTTCATACTTTCTCTGAATATAATCTATCCATCTTCTCCATATTGAGATAAATTTCTCCTGAGAATGATCCTTCAGGTACGCGGATATTTTTGCCATCTCTGCAAAATATGATATTTTCTGTCTCCAATCATCCATAGTTGGTAACATCTTTTTTTTCCAATTTTGAGCAACTAAGGTCCTTGCTGCTGTTATACAGTACAACATCAATTTCATTTCTTTTTGATCCAGATTGTCCATAATACCCAATAAAAATAACTGCGGTGTAAATTTTATCTTTTTCTTAAAAATCTGTTGAATATTCCACCAGATCTTAATCCAAAAGGCTTTAACATCCCTACATGTCCACCAAATATGATAATAAGTAGCGTCCATACTACCACATCTCCAACACTTTGGTTGCAAATTCGGATACATGCAAGACAATTTTTGAGGGTCCAAATGCCATCTGTAAACATTTTATAAAAATTTTCCCTTAGATTCTGTGCTTGGGTGAACTTGACATTTCTTACCCAAATTATTTCCCAAGTTTCTAACTTTATTGGTTCTTGAATATTTTGAGCCCATTTAATCATACAATCTTTAACCAATTCTGTTTCCGAATCAAGTTCTATCAAAACACTATATATTCTCCTAATATGGGCTCTGTTTGGTTTTATTAATACTGGGAATTAATATTGACCAGAGATACATTATACTTAGAAACAGAAGAAAGTTAATGGAAGTTCTATTGGGAATCCCCAAGAGAAAATACTAAGAGACATGAATGATTGGTCCAGTAGTGGGAGAAAGTGACACGAAGGTGACAAGCAACAGGGAGAAAGCAGAACTACTTAACTTGTTTTTTTGCATCCGTTTTTATACAAAGGGAAAAAACAGTCCAACCTATCAAAAACAGTACCGTAAAAAACAGATTAGAAAACACAAGTTAAGATAGGCAAGAAAATGGTTAAGTGAGCACCTGTCCAGCTTAGACGAGTTCAAATCACCAGGACCAGATGGATTATACCCCAAGGTTCTGAAGGAACTGACAGATGTGATCTCAGAACCACTGAACTATATCTTTCAAAGATCCTGGAGCACTAGGGAGCTACCAGAGGACTGGAAAAGAGCTGATGTAGTTACCATCTTCAAAAAAGGAAAAAAAATGGATCCAGGAAACTACAGACCAATCAGCCTGACCTCAAGGTTCTGGAAAAGATAATCAAGCAACGAATCAGCGAACACCTAGAGACAAACAAAATCATTACCAAAAGCCAATATGGGTTTGTCAAAAACAGATCATGCCAGACAAATCTTATCGCATTCTTTAACCAGGTGACAAAATTAATGGACCAGAAGAATGCTGTGGATATAATTTACTTGGACTTCAGTAAGGCATTTAATAAAGTAGACCACAACCTACTACTTGATAAGATAGAAAAATGTGGGTTAGACAGCATCACCACTAGATGGATTCGTAGCTGACTGACTGGCTGTACTCAGCATGTGGTCCTCAATGGAACTGCATCTACATGGAGGGAAGTATGTAGTAGGGTGCCCCAGGGCTCTGTTCTGGGCCCAGTGCTCTTCAACATCTTCATCAATGATTTGGACGAGGGGATAGATGGGGAACTCATCAAATTTGCAGAGGACACCAAGCTGGCAGGAATAGCCAACACTCCAGAAGACAGGCTTAGGACACAGAAGGATCTTGACAGAGTTGAACATTGGGCGCTATCTAACAAAATGAAATTCAATGGTGAAAAGAGTAAGGCAAGAAAAAACAAATGCACAGGTGTAATATAGGCGGTACCTTGCTCAACAGTAGTAACTGTGAGAGGGATCTCGGAGTCCTAGTGGACAATCACTTAAATATGAGCCAGCAGTGTGCTGCAGCTGCCAAAAAAGCCAACATAGTGCTAGGCTGCATTAACAGAGGGATAGAATCAAGATCACATGAAGTGTTAATACCACTTTACAATGCCTTGGTAAGGCCACACTTGGAATACTGCATCCAGTTTTGGTCACCACGATGTAAAAAAGATGATGTGACTCTAGAAAGAGTACAGAGAAGAGCAACAAAGATGATTAGGGGACTGGAATTGGGTATGTCTAGTTTAATGAAGAGAAGGACTAGGGGTGACATGATAGCAGTGTTCCAATACCTCAGAGGTTGCCACAAAGAAGAGGGAGTCAAGCTATTCTCCACAGCACCTGAAGACAGAACCAGAAGCAATGGATGGAAACTAATCAAAGAGACAAGCAACCTAGAACTAAGGAGAAATTGCCTGACAATTAGAACAATTAATCAGTGGAACAACCTATCTCCGGAAATTGTGAATGCTCCAACACTGGAAGTTTTTAAGAAGAGACTGGACAACCATTTGTCTGAAATGGTATAGGATATCCTGCCTGAGCAGGGGGTTGGACTAGAAGACCTCCAAGGTCCCTTCCAACTCTATTATTATTGTTGTTGTTATTATTATTATTATTGTTGTTGTTGTTGTTGTTGTTGTTGTTATATCCATTAGTAGACTTAAATAAACAACTTAGGGAGAAATGAATACTAGAATGCAGAACAGAACAGATTCAAAATAACCCCTCTTTCTCTAGTTCAGTACACTTTAGTTCACTTTAACCCATAGTCTTTTCCTAAATTCCTGATGCAGTGCAAGCTGTTGTTGATCAAGAAATTTGCTAAAATTTGAACCTCACTATGAGAAAGCAATACTGAAATTCCAGTTCAATGCAAAAATAATAATCAGATATAACTGATTATTAAGTACCATCAATAAATTGGTTATATCATACAATATCTTGAAGAAGCCCAAATCTGGGATCCCTTGGAATATTCTGATACCAAAAATGATTTTTTTCTTGTCATGATCTGACAACATCATTTTTAAAATTAGCAAATAATTCATAAATAATTAGAAAACCAGTCTACTGTACACTAACATTTTATTTATTCACTTTTACCATTTTCTTTTGGTATGATAAACAACTAATTGTTTTCAATCATTTTTAATGAAGAACATGTCATTTACATTCTTACTGGTAGCATACAGAGATTTTGTAGTTACTTTAATTTCAGTGCAATTAAGGGTGTAAGGTATCTTACTTTTCACTATATAATAATTTCTCCAGAAATCTGCAGCTTCCCTGCTTCCTCCTATAAAAGAAATATTGTGAGCAAAATTCTTGCATGGGGTTTATTCACAGTGGGAAAAGCAGAGAATTGTAGAGCTGTGATGTGCAACAATCTTCCAGACGTCCAATCTGTACCTTGCCATAAAACAAATAAACAAAATCCTAAAAATACAGTCCGAATAAATTTTAAACCATCCTGAGCATCCTTTCACACAGTCTCTGTTTTCATACCCCAGATATCTACCAAGGAATGTCATCTGAGAGGATCCAGGAAAACAGCTTTTTCTGCTGCAGAATCCATACTTTGAAACATAATTCACCTTCCCCTCCCCAGGTTACCCTAACCCCGACCCTGCTGGAAGCCATGGTTTTCTGATCAAGCCTGGGGATCCACTGCAGTGGTGGGATTCAGCCAGTTCATACCAGTTCGGCAGAACCGGTAGTTAATTTTTTGTTGCCCTGGCCCAGAAAGGACTTCCGGAAGCAGAAGTAGTCTCCTCCAAATTAAATTCTAAACTGTTTTAATTGCTTGACTAATGTTTATCATTTTAGTTCTTTACTTTTGTTTATTGTTGTTTAGTTTTTAACTTAAGTGATCTGCCCAGAGTCACTAATGTGAGATGGGCAGCTAAATAAATTAAATAATAAACAAAGAAATAATAAATTGAAATTTAAAATTATTTATTAGAATATGGTTCAAATAAAAGCAATCCACTGCAAAATGAAGGTTTGTTCACTGCTTCAGACAGGAAGGTGGTGCAGAGAGTGGTGAGACTGGCTGAAAAGATCATTGGCAGTTCCCTTCCTCCCATCCAGGACATAGCACAGAAGCGCTGCTTGAGCAGGGTCCGTAAGATTATCTGGGACACTACACATCCTCTTCACGAGCTGTTTTCCTTGTTACCTTCTGGGAGGAGGCTTCATGGTATCCATAGCAGAACATCCAGATTCAGCCATAGTTTCATTCCATACAGCATTAACCTTGTGAACTCTCAAGCTTCCTCCTTCTGTTATATATTTAAGATGGACAGTATTTAATATTTATTTGTTATGTATATGTAGGGGTGTGGGTCTATACATATGTTGTATATAGTATGTTTAGGTATGTGTCATGTATGTGTTTCACTTTGAGAGCGGGCAACTAAATTTCATTTTTGATGGGTGCCATTGTGCCCACAGTAAAAAAATGACAATAAAGGTTATCTTATCTTATTTAATGGTTATGGATCATAATTTACCATGTTGGTCCAATGTGAGTTGGTAAATGGATGTTTTTTTACTTCTCATCTAGGGCTGAGAAAAAGCAATAGCAACAGCACTTAGACTTATATACCACGTCATAGTGTTTTTCAGCCCTTTCTAAGCAGTTTACAGAGTCAGCAAATTGCCCCCAACAATCTGAATCCTCATTTTTCCAAGCTTGGAAGGATGGAAGGCTGAGTCAACCTTGAGCTATTCAGAATTGCACCATATCTTTCAAAAATCCTGGAGCACTGGGGAAGTAACTGAGGATTGGAAAAGGGATGATATGGTTCCCATCTTCAAGAAAGGGTTAGGGTTAGGGGGAAAAACAGACCCAGGAAACTACAGACCAATCAATCTAACATCAATACCTGGGCAGATCCTGGAAAAGATAATAAAAAAACAACTAGAAGCTATCAAAGCTAGTAGCCAGCATAGGTTTGTTAAAAACAGATCATGCCAAACCAATCTTATTTCATTCTTTGATAAAGTGACTAAATTAGTAGACCAGGGAAATGCCGTTGATGTAGTATACTTAGATTTCAATAAGGCATTTGATAAAGTAGACCACAACCTACTTCTTGGTAAGCTAGAAAGAGGTGGAATAGACAACATCACCACAAGATGGATTTGTAGCTGGCTGACAAACCATACTCAATGAGTAGTCTTCAATGGTACTACATCCACATGGAGAGAAGTAAGCAGTGGGTACCACAAGGCTCTGTCTTAGGCCCAGTACTCTTCAATATCTTCATAAGTGACTTAGATGATGGAATTGAAGGGGAACTCATCAAATTTGCAGATGACACTAAACTGGCAGAAATAGCCAACAACCCAGAAGACAAGCTCAGGATTCAAAAAGATCTTGACAAACTTGAACAATGGGCCCTATCCAACAAAATGAATGTTAATGTAGAGAAAAGCAAAGTTTTACCTTTAGGCAGGAAAAATCAAAGGTTTAAGTATAGATTAGGTGAGACCTGGCTCAAAAACAGTAACTGTGAGAGGGACCTTGGAGTCTTAGTGGATGATCACTTGACTATGAGCCAGCAGTGTGCAGCAGCAGCCAAAAAAGCTAATACAACCCTGGGTTGTATAAACAGAGGCATAGAATCAAAATCACGTGAAGTATTAGTACCTCTTTATAAAACCCTAGTAAGACCATACCTGGAATACTGCAACCAATTTTGGTCACCATACTACAAAAAAGATGTTGAGAGTATGGAAAAAATTCAGAGAAGAGCAACTAAGATAATAAAAGGCCTGGAGACTAAAACGTATGAAGAACAGCTGCAGGACTTGGGTTTGGCTAGTCTAAAGAAAAGAAGAAACAGGGGTGACATGATATCAGTATTCCGGTATTTGAGGGGCTGCCACCAAGAAGAGCTGGTCAAATTATTCTCCAAAGCACCAGAAGGCAGGACAAGAAACAATGGTTGGAAACTGATCAAAGAGAGAAGCAACCTGGAATTAAGGAGAAACTTCCTAACAGTGAGGACAATTAACCAGTGGAACAGCTTGCCTTCAGAAATCATGGGCGCTCCATCACTGAAAGTTTTTAAGAAGAGGCTGGACAATCACCTGTCTGAAATGGTATAGGTTCTCCTGCTTGAACAGGGTGCTGGACTAGAACAGGGCTTTTCAACCTTTTCACAGATTGTACCATTGTACCACTTTTAGGACATGACAATATTCAAGTACCACCAGTGCTTAGCAAGGTGTCAGAAACTTTATGACTAAAAAAGGGGCGGGGTTTTTGGGCTTTACTGGTTAGATTCATTTGTTGTTATAGAAATGGCTAGTTTATAATATTATGGAAAAGTAAAAAGCTGAGGTTTAATGTTAATGCTTTCTTCCTACTGCAACAGTAGAAATCAGAAGTCAATGCCTGACTTCCGGTTCCGGATTGAGGCGCTCGCAGCTGTGTGAGGAGACTGCTCTCCTCACCAGCTGATTCTCTGCTGCCAGTAGACCCCTTAATTGGGTCGAAAAGCCACCTTGGAGGGGTGGCTACCAGTGAGGAAGTCCTCGTTGTCCTTGGGAGAGTGGCAGCTTCTTCCAGGGACTGAGATTTGCTCCTTTGGGCCGACGGTGGAAAGAACGGCTGGTAAAATGGCCATTCACCTAGCCGCTGAAACCAGAAGTCAGAAGAACATCTAAGCACAAGAACCACCATGGCTGAGCCAGGTGAGACTTTTTACCTTCCCTCTCTTGATTTTTCCCTTTTTTTTGTGCCTGTAAAAAGCACTTTTGAAATTACCTCCCTGCTCTGAGAAGGCGGTGTTGGTGAGTGTGGGAAAAAGAAGCTTATGGATTGAATTAATTAAAAGTGACTTTTTTTACCACTATTTTTATTCTTTTTTTTTTCACTTTGGGGTCTTGGAAAACCTTTTAATATTGAATCTGCTGTTGGACTTGAATTGCTTTTTTTCCCTCCGTGTTTCCTGATCTTGTTTATGAGATTCTTGGTCTATGGGAGAAGATTTTACATTGTACTGAGGACACCTTGTGGAAAAAGCTAAAATTGCAGCTTTCCCCTTTTTCTGGTGACTCAGATTGACCTTGACTTTCAGATTACCACAAAAGGAAAAATACAAAGGGAATTAACAGCTGTACTGGTGGGGGTGGACATTGATTAAATATTCTCTACATAGCCTCTACTAAATGATACAGACTGTTTCTAATTATTTTTGAAATGGAGCAACCCTTGGTTCAACTTGACTATAAACTTATACTGGAAAAACTTTACGAAGCTACTGATGAAATACGTTTGCAAATAAAAGAATTTACTATGGAAATAAAAAACAGAAATTCTGCTTTGAATAACAAATTGACTCCCAGACCTTATCTAAGCTTTCTAGAGACCAAAAAACAACAGAAGGGAGATTAACCAAAGGTAAAGAAGACTTTATTCTACTTTATATGTGTACGGATGAGATCTCTGAGGAACCAAAAAGGATTGTAAGTAATTCACTTACATCCCTAAAACCAATAGGAATGGACAGACAAATACAACGAGCTGAGAACTATGGTAGCCTGGATAAACAACTATCATCTACAAAGTTGGACATCACTGAGTTGGCTATTCAACAGTTTCAAATGTGGAGATTTGACTTTTCAAAACAAGGGACTACCTACAAAGGAGCTAGGTCTCTACAACAGAAAAGAGGACGTCTCTGATTGATTCAAAGGATTTTACAAGGCATAAAGAGTGACTTGTTCATTGATATAGAGGCCTTGTTATGGAAACCGGTTTGGCATAAAAGGAAAGCCAGAATAAGATTTAAGGATGTGACTTAAGGTTTTAGGTAATAGGTTTAAAAGGCTTATCAGATATGGATTGATTTATGGCTTAAAACAGTTAAATAAGAGATTAGATTGAATAAAAACTAATTAAGGTTTGAACTTAATAATAACTTGTTTTGTTTATGTATTAATATGCTTTGGATACAGTAATTTTGGGAGGACGTTAAAGAAATTTGATACAGATATTGAGGGATTGATTGTTAGATTATAAAGAATNTTGCTATGATTGATTTAGTTGTATTGTAATATATCAATTTGAATATAATATGTCATTAGAGGGAAAAAAGAGGAGGTTTTTAATGACTTAATTTGAACTTTATGAATATGACTTTGTTTTGTGGACAATTGACTGCCCTGCCACCACGTTGTTTCTTAAGCACTTGTTTGTAAAATGAAAAAACCAATAAAACTTGTTTAAAAAAAAGAAGTCAATGCCTTTTCTTTTCTTTTTCCCTTCTCCCCCTCACTTTTACCTTTTTCTCTCACCCTTCACTCACAACTCCCCTCACCCTTTGCTAGCAAAACCCTCTAGCTTGCTCTCATTCATTCACACGTTGCTCGTACAAGCTTCTCTCTTGCTCTCATTCACACACACATTGCTCGCAAAAGCTTCTCTCTTGCTCTCATTCACACACACGTTGCTCACACAAGATTCTCTCTTGCTCTTATTCACTCACACGTTGCTTGCAAAAGTTTTTCTCTTGCTCCATTCACTCACATGTTGCTCACACAAGCTTCTCTCTTGCTCTCATTCACTCATATGTTGTTTGCAAAAGCTTCTCTCTTGCTCCATTCACTCACATGTTGCTCGCACAAACTTCTCTCTTGCTCTCATTCACTCACACGTTGCTCGCAAAAGCCCCTTGCTCACTCTTTCACTCACCCTTTGCTCACAAAGGCCGCTCTCTCTCTCCTCACGGCTTCACTAACAAAAGCCTCTTTTCTTCTCTCTCTTTTTCCGTGTGTTTTTTTTCTCTCCTGCCAAAACCTGCTCCTTTTATAGCTTCTCCTCTCTCCGCCTCCTCTTCCTTCTTTTCTCTTCCTGGTGCACCAGAAGCTTCCATCAGCATGCAGCCACGCACTCAAATCCTGGGGCTTCTGCTGAGCCCTACAGCTCCAGCTGATCTCCTACAGGCCTGCGCAGTGCTGCTTTAGCTGGTTCCCTCCCCCACTATACTTGGCTAAGGGTTGCCAGGTGCTAAACTACCACCAGTGGTACGCGTACCACTGGTTGAAAAGCCCTGGATTAGAAGACCTCCATGGTCCCTTCCAGCTCTATTCTATTTTACAGAATTGAACTCTGGGAGTGAACAGTGAGTTAGCCTGCATATACATAACAAATAAATATTAAATACTGTCCATCTTGAATATATAACGGAAGTAGGAAGCTTGAGAGTTCACAAGAATCTGGATGTTCTGCTACGGATACCACGAAGCCTCCTCCCAGAAGGTAACAAGGAAAACAGGTCATGAAAAGGATGTGTAGTGTCCCTGATAATCTTACGGACCCTGCTCAAGCAACGCTTCTGTGCTATGGGAGGGACGGAACTGCCAATGATCTTTTCGGCCATTCTCACCACTCTCTGCACGGCCTTCCTGTCTGAAGCAGTGATGCTTCCATACCAGACTGTGATGCTGTATGACAGGATGCTCTCAATCGTCCCCGTGTAGAAAGTGGTAAGGATAGGAGAAGGAAGATGTGCTTTTCTCATTCAACATAGAAAATGATGGCGCTGCTGTGCCCGCTTCACCAGTGTCTCGCTGTTGAGCGACCAAGCCAGCCTACTCGTTAGCTGCACACCCAGGAATTTGATGCTGTTAACCATCTCCACAGGTGATTCATTAATGCACAGAGAAGTGTGGCTGTGCCTGCCTTTTCTGAAATTGACAATGATCTCTTTGGTTTTTCCAATATTTAAAACTAGGCTGTTTTTCTTACACCAGTTCACCAACCCCTCAACCTCCTTGCGGTAAGCATCCACATTTTCATCATGGATAAGGCCCACTACTGTTGTATCATCTGTGAACTTTACAATATGGTTGGTGGCAAACCTAGCACAACAGTCATAGGTCAACAGGGTGAACAGCAGTGGACTTAGGAGGCAGCCCTGAGGAGAACCTGTGCTCAAGAAAATGGTATTAGAGGTATTTGTTCCAACTCGCATATATTGGGGTCTGTTGGTAAGAAAATCAACAATCCAGTTGCACAAAGGAGTGTTTAAGCCTAAAAGGCCCAGTTTGTCTACTAGATGCTGGGGAATGATTGTGTTAAATGCCAAACTGAAATCGACAAACAACAAACGCACATGAATATTTCTTTCCTCTAAGTGCTTCAAGCTCAGATGGAGAATGGAAGAAATAGCATCCTCCATAGAGCGATTGGGTAGGCAAACTGAAGCGGGTCAAATGCTGATGGGAGGCTAGATACAATAATGTCCTTTGTCAGCTTCTCAAAGCATTTCGTAATGGTGGATGTCAGTGCAACCAGACGGTAATCATTGAGGCCTGTAATTGTGGACTTTTTTGGCATTGGCAAGATGATGGCCATCTTAAAACACGATGGGACCACTGCCTGCTGCAATGAGAGATAGAAAATATCTGTGAGAACACAAGCCAGCTCCTCTGCGCATTCCCTAAGGACATGTCCAGGGATGTTATCTGGGCCTGCTGCTTTCTGAATGTTAACTTTCTGCAGTGTTTTCTGGACAGATTTGACATCAAAGCTTAGCACTTGCTCATCAGGATGGGGCACAGCTTTCCTAGCAGGAGTGCTATTTGATGCCTCAAATCCACCCAAAAATGTATTCAGTTTGTTTAGGAAGTCTGTGTCATCCTTGCATCTCAATGGAGTCATCTTGTAATCCACAATTGCCTGGATCCCTTGCCACATATGCCTGGTGTTTGCTGGGTCCTGAAAAAAGTTCTGAATTTTCTGGCAATGGGCTTGCTTTGCACCTTTTATGGCACTTCTCAGATTTGCTCTGGCTGTTCTAAGTGCCAGCATGTCACCGGATTTAAAAGCCACGTTCCATGCTTTCAGCATCTTGCGGACCTCATAAGTCAGCCACGGTTTTTCATTCGCCCTCACAACAATGCTTTTCAGGACACAGACATCTTCTATGCACTTTTGGATATATGCAAACACCGTGATGGCATACTCCTCAACATTTGTATGCTGGTTATCAGTAGCTGCTTCCTTAAACATGCCCCAATCTATGCACTCAAAGCAGTCTTGTAATGCTTCTATAGCTCCCTCTGTCCAAACCCTCACCTGCTTTACTGTAGGTTTCACTCTGACTAATAAAGGTTATATGCTGGAATAAGCAACACCGAGAGATGGTCAGAGGGGCCCAGGTGAGGGCGGGGGATAGCTTTGAAAGCTTTCTTGATGTTGGAATAAGCAAGATCCAGTGTATTGTCCCCTCTGGTTGCAAAGTCCACTTGGTTAAAGTCTCCCACTGCAATAAATGCACCCTCTGGGTGAGTAGTTTGTAAGTCACTGATGGTATGACAGAGAACCTTCAGAGCCTCTTCTCTGTTTGCATCAGGAGGGATATACACAGCTGTGATAATGGTAACAGAGAATTCTCTAGGCAGATAGAAGGGTCTGCATTTGATGGTCAGAAGCTCCACATCTGGGGAGCACAGATTTGAATACACAAATAAGAAGAAAGAACTGTAGCTTTATATGAAAAACACCTGATGCATTACAATAATGAAACTCTGATTTTTCGTAGGTATTATGCTGTTATCCATTTCCCTCCCCCCCTCCCTCCCTCCAGAGTATGTACACAGATAATTATGGTTTACACAATCCATGTCAGCATTGATTTTTGTTTTCTATAATTATCCAGGTTCTGTAACAAAGTATGATCTACTTTAAAAGGGTATCAAGTGTAAACTACCTCCACAATGGTATAACCTGGGCAATGTTCTGTCTTAAAAGCAACTAAAAGTGTACCCACACAGCAATCAAACTGGATATTGCATCTTTCACAGTCAAAAATTACAGAGGCAACAATTAAAAAATTAAAATCTACTTTAAAGTACACTTTGCTGCATCTCAACTTCGCATGTATAAGTTACAACTATGATACAGAGGTAAAAGATGGAGATAGTTATATATCTTGGAACTCAAAAGGATGAGTTGCAGAACATCTATTTCAGATCACATCTTTCTGGGATGATTGTTCTGGATCCAAGTCATAAACATGGAGACTAAAAGACATTAAATAATGCAGGCTTGCATGACTTTTCTTTAAGATGGATTTCAATTTTAAGGAAAAAAAATTGACCAGTCCAAAGATTCTCAGCAATGTATAATAGATGACACAAAATTGGATTGGATAGCTAATATCCTATAATTAAAAAAAAATATAGCAACATAATGTAATGTAACATAATTATAAACTTATGCAATTAATAGACCAGGACATTTGGACAAAAATTTCATCAGTTTGCTAAAGATATCTAACTTTATATTTCAATATAACTTGAGTCACAAGATGCTCAGTAGGTTCTGCCTTGGTGTTTGAATGCTGAACAGGGCTCATTAATGATTCAACTTATTAATAAAATCTTGAAACAATGAAAAAATGTGAATAAAGAGCTTCTCTGCTCTGGGCTTCAAAGGATTCTCAGTTTTGAGTGAGGTACAGTAGGTGCTTTACTATTGACATGACAGAATAATCTTCGTGACAAGGCATAGTGCCGTTTGCCATCTTTTGAAATATCCCAAACACTTTCCTTTGCAACAATACTCATGAATGACATTTTACCAAGTCTCCAAAGAGCAAGCTGGATAAGGAGAATATCTATAGATTATAGCAAGAAACTCAAATGTAGTATGATATTGCTGTGCACAGAGTGCATGAAATGAGACTATTTTCACAATGCAATTAATAGACCAGGGGATTTGGACTCTGTACAGTCCATATTCCCAAATCAAATACATATTAAGTTCAAACAGGCCTTACAGCACAACATTAGTGCTTGTGGTGCACATGAATATGCACCGATATACAATCTGCTGACTCACTGGTTTCTGCTAGTGGAGATGCGAATTTTTGTATGTGTGCATTCATCTGGAAAGGTCATGCATGCCTTACTATTTGTACTAATAGCACAATCATATACTAAGCTACAAGTCTACTGCTTTAAGTACAGTTAAATCAGTACTACTTAGAAACAGCAATCCTTTCAAAAACCCATAAAATTGGCCTGGAAAATTCTAGGATATTGAGACCGAGGTGGTATGTGGCAGCAATGACAAATGGATCATGTGCTGCATGAGTGACCCAGATATGCAGTAATGAGGAAAATTGAATGCTCCATTTCTTGTTCTACTGGTCCCCTCATTTCTGAAAATATAAAATCAGTTGTTCCCCCAGGGATTTGTTTCCAACCATAGTTGAAGCACAGGGAAACTTTCTTCATAGATTAAAAAAAAGTAAAAAGAAAGCTCAAATAACCTTGATAGTATTATATCATTCAGTGTTAGCAAATGAAAACAGTATTCACAAACTAACTGGCTGTCACATGCAGATACAATTAAAGTACATTGAAGCTAAACATAAAATTTTGGTACCTATCTACATACTTATCCGCTTATGCACCAGAGACAAATTCCTTGTGTGTCCAATCACACGGCCAATAAAGAATTCTATTCTATTCTATTCTATTCTATTCTATTCTATTCTATTCTGTTCTGTTCTGTTCTGTTCTGTTCTGTTCTGTTCTCTTCTGTTCTGCTCTGCTCTGCTCTGCTCTGCTCTGCTCTGCTCTATTCTATTCTATTCTATTCTATTCTATTCTATTCTATTCTATTCTATATTTTCTACTCTACTCTGGCCTATTCCTATTCCTATTCCTATTTCTATTCCTATTCCTATTCCTATTCCTATTCCTATTCCTATTCCTGTTCCTGTTCCTGTTCCTACTCTACTCTATTCTTCTAATCCAAAGTATACAGCATGAGAAGCATGATTTTTTTTGTAGTTGATGTCAGAAAAAAAAACTTTCTTTCAAATGCTATATTACTGTTGATTTGCATTTGTTTAGCAATCATTACAGGTAGTCCTCGAGTTACAACCAAAATTGAGCCCATAATTATGATTGTAAGTTGTGAAAATCATATAACAGGTCACCATGTGACCAGACCCAATTTTAAAACTTTTTGGACAGCAGTCATTAAGCAAATACAGTGATTGTAAAACAAATGCTGTAATCATTAAATGATCCCATTGTTCACTATGGTACACTATTTTTGTCTGAATCTGAAAGTAAACACCTTTTTTTAAGCAAAGATATCATAAATTGCAGTGTTATGATCATAGGCCACTGCAAACAGTGGTTTATGCAGGATGGTGGCCCAGTGCCCAAAATGTGATCATGTGACCGTGGGAGTGGAGCTGGACATCAGAACTTCAAAATTGGGTCATAAGTAGCATTTTGGGGGTCCATTGTAACTACAGACAGTTGCCAAGTGACTGGTTTTAAGTTGAGGACTACCTGTAGTAATCTTTGGCATTTTGTTTGGTATATTAATATTCATCCATTGGGCTTGTAGTAATATCTAAATAAAATAAAAACAAGGCTTCCGGTTCTGCGCAGCTAGCATCACAGCCGAGGGATTGAGACGATCCGAGCCCTATGGGTGATTTCTCTCTGTTTGGGGACCCTAATTGGACCCAAAGCCACCCCAGAGAGGTGGCAAGAAAGGAGGGAAGCCCCACCAATCCTAGGGAAATGGTGGTCAATCCAGACGTTTGGGGAAAGTTCTCCAAAACTGACAGAAGAAAGGCTAGCGTCATTCGTGACTCTAGCCCAAGCTACATGCAGCCGAAGCCAAAAAGCACTAAATTAAGCGTGATTGTAAACAGCGTGCATGAACTGGGTAAGAATATTGATTTTCTCTCTTCTACCTGACTGATTTCCTGAGAAAAAAAAGGAAAAACTCCAGAGAAGTAAAAATACTCTGAAAGTGAGAGAGGGGGTTTCTTTGTTCCACCCTCCTCTAAACGGAAGCAGCGAATTAAGTTTACCGGGAAAAAATACAAAAAATTGAAAGATGGACTGGTGCTGACATCTAGTGGTGGATAAAAATACTGCCCTAAATATATAGCCCAGAAAGAAAAGCCTGTTGTCATGACCTTCAGGGCTTTGACTAAACAAAGAGCAGCTGTAACAAAAGAAATGAAAACATTGTGGACTATCTACAAAGTGAGAACTATAAAACTTAGAAAAAATTGACCTTCCTGGATTATAAATATTTTTTAAATTGTGACTTTAAAGTGATTGGCAGAGAAAGGATTTTTGGTCATTATGGAGTATCAGAGATCTGCAGAAAGAACATATCAAGAAAAAATAAATAGTTACCAGGAGGAAATGTATGTTCTGTTACAACAAATGCAAATGATATTAACTTCAAACCATGAGGAAATTAAAAATGAATTTGAAAATTTAAATGAATGCATTCTCAATTTAACATCACAACAATTAAATGATCAGAAAACAAAAAAAGAGAGAGATCATGTAAAGCAGACAACTGAATATAAACTAGTGGAGACTCAAGTGGAGAAGGACTTACAAGAGATATTGAACATGGAAAAGATAACTTGTTCTCTAAGACCACAAAGTAAATTTGAGGATAAGGAAAAAGATTTGACAAAATGGACTGCTGAGCTGTTGGGAGTACCACAAGAAATGAGGAGACGAGGGATGATGAGAGAAATCTTCAATGAATATGAAAGGGCAATTTTTTTTACAAAGACGATGTCAACACTGCTAATATTGAATATTCTTGCTTTGATAGACATGATGTTTGATTTGCCTATTATATCCACAACAACATTTGTAAGATTATGGAAAGACTCTTTGATTCAACAGAATATATTGATTGGGAAAGAAGGGCGGGGTATAAATTAAAGTAATAATAATAATAATAATAATGTTTGGCAGAAGAAGAGGGTTAAAGTGAGGAATTAGATAATGGGGTATATCAGAGGGAATATTTAAAAATTAAACACTTGTTTGAATATGGCTGAAGAAATAGAAAGATTTTAGTTTAAGAGGGATGAATGCTTCAAGTAAGACAGTATTTTTTCTTTTCTCTCTCTCTCTCTCTTTTTGATATGAGAAATAAAAAAATGTTTGGGATGATCAATATAAAGGAAATGTTTTAGATATTTAAATGTAATTGATTTTAAGAAAATTACAATGGATAACTAAAAAGGGGAAAATGTTTTGAATAGAGTTAAAAGATTAGATGATTGGATTTATTAAATGGAACATTTAAAGATTAAACATAGGTTTAATTATGGGTAAAAAGAACAGAAAAAAATTGGAAATAAGTGTATACTAGTTCAAGAGGGATATGTATTTTAAGTGCTATATTATTTTCTTATTGTTTTCTCCCCTTTTTTCTTTTTTTCTTTTTCTCTCTCATGTCTTTTCTTTTTCTATGTTTTTCTTTTGTGTCTTTTTCCTACTTATTTTTTTAAGATATGAAAATAGATTTAAATACTTTAAGGTAATTAACACTGGGAAAATTTTAACCAGTAGAAATGTTTTGAACATTGTAGGGAAAATAAATTTAAATAAGAATTGTAAACAGGATTCATGACAAGGCAACCAAGATGACCAGATAGAAAAGAAGCATGATATTGATGTGATTATTATTGGTAGAAATTTTAGAAAAATCTTTATATTTAATTGTTACCTATCAAATTAATAAGAATTGTATTAATTTAAGGTTACAAAGAGAATATTATTGGGAGAAGAGAAGAGAAGAGAAGAGAAGAGAAGAGAAGAGAAGAGAAGAGAAGAGAAGAGAAGAGAAGAGAAGAGAAGAGAAGAGAACCTTTATTGTCATTTTTATACTGTGGGCACAATGGTACACATCAAAAATGAAATTTAGTTGCCCGCTCTCGAAGTAAAACACATACATGACACACACCTAAACATACTATGAACAACATATGTATAGACCCACATCTCTACATATACGTAGCAAATAAATATTAAATATTGTCCATCTTGAATATATAATGGAAGGAGGAAGCTTGAGAGTTCGCAAGGTTAATGCTATATGGAATGAAACTCTGGCTGAATCTGGATGTTCTGCTTCGGATACCACGAAGCCTCCTCCCAGAAGGTAACAAGGAAAACAGGTCGTGAAGAGCATGTGTAGTGTCCCAGATAATCTTAGGGACCCTGCTCAAGCAATGCTTCTGTGCTATGTCCTGGATGGGAGGGAGGGAACTGCCAATGATCTTTTCGGCCATTCTCACCACTCTCTGCACCGCCTTCCTGTCTGAAGCAGTGATGCCTCCAAACCAGACTGTGATGCTGTATGACAGGATGCTCTCGATTGTCTCGATTGAAAATCAAGCAAAGCTATTATGTGGACTTTGGAATATAGATACTAACTGTTAGTGATTACTTTGTAAATATAAACCCAGACAACACACTGTTTACCAAATATCAAGATGTTTATGTTAAAAAATCAATAAAATAAATTTTAAAAAAATAAAAATAAAATAAAAACATGTGTGGCTTAACTCTTGAATTTTCTTTGTCCAAACTTATCTCAGACATAATCTTTTTTCACATGATCTTTTAACTAATGACAATTGATCAATCACTTTGTCATTCAACGATATGATTGTTCAGCTTTAGCCACAAAGTGACTTTATGATTACATTCTGACATCAGAGATGCAATGTAATATATGATTATTTATATTAATAGGCCACCAAATCAAGAGTCTGAAGGTGATTATAAAATTTAAGCAGCATAAGAAATTCAATATAAAACTGCATTTAATGGGGCAAAATAGCAGTCAATATTCTTACTCAGCTAGTTGTCATTTATTTATTATGTTAAATGGTAAAAACTGTCATTTATTTACTGCATTAATAGTAAAAATATAGATAAATAATAAAAGAAACAAGAAAAGGGCATCCAAACAAAAACGTTTTTAATTTCCCTTCTCTCCTTCGCCACTACCATTGCAATAAACCCTACATACATTCTAGAAATCAGACTCTACTAAAGAAGATACTATATAAACTTAGTTTGATTACTTTTCTTTCTTGTATTTTCAGAATTTTCAGAAATTTATATTTCTGAACTTTTGAAATAAAAATCCAAAGTATCTTCCTTTTCATCTTTTTCTAGATTTCAGTTGAAAAGAGAGGTCATGAGAATCCCAAAACTGATTAACCCTGACTGATACAGTAGCAACCTACTCTACTTAGTCTTTTTTATTCTTTCAAAAAAGGAATTCATTCTTCTTCTCTCCTCTTAGAACTGTAGTAACAGAGAAAATAGTTAAATGGTACTCTCAGAGTTGCCTCTACTCAATCCCTAGTAAAGAAAAAGTCTTGATTCCGTAGAATTAAAATAAAGGTACTTTTACTAGGAAAGAAGTGAATACAACTAGGTCAGGCAAGATCTGACACAAAAACACGTGAAGCATCAAATTTAAACAAACCCTAGAGCCCACCCCTCTTCTAGCTAGGCAACCAGAATTCAATTATCAACCAAGAAGATGTTTTGGGAAACTCTCTGATTCAGGTGCACTGTTCCTCCCTTCTGAATACCAAAGCTAGGATAGTTGGCCTTGAGGGTGGTAAATTGCCAAGCTGGCAGTTTCAAAGCTTCTCAAAAATTTCCATTCTCACCTCCTGCACTCTTCCCTCCCCAAGTGCCCATTGCTCCCCCTCCCACCGTTTCCATGGCAGCTGGCAGCAAGCTAGCAAGCAAGCAAGCGAAGATGTGGGCTGACAGGTACATCCTGTATTTTTTTTAGAAATTTGATATGGATCCTAACTCCTGTAATTTTTATTAAAAATAATAATATTGGTACACTAAGGAAGAGTCTTGGATGCAGGATCCACAGTGTAAAAAATCTGTATAGATTTTTTTAAGGACTGCTAAATTGCAGTCATATGATTATTAAGTATACCAGGCATAGTTTTGATTATACTAACATCTTTTCAGAAAAAGAGGCTTCATAGAAAGCCTGGAGGAAACCTGGAGTAATCTAGAAGCAGCCTGAATATTATTATCAGAGGAACACGCCTCATCTGTTCTCATGATAATCCTTCTAATCCTATCTTAAATCTTTCTGTGATTTCCAAATCTCTCTTCTCTATATCAGCTCTCAAGAACAAATACAAGAGCAGTCTCATCAGGTCTTCGAGTGCTGTAAGAATAGCCATTTCTTAGAGTCAAGGCTATGTTATCAATTTAATGTTGCTTGAAAGGAAAAGCCTACTTAAAAGAAAAAAAATCTACTTGACAGGAATAAAAGCAATAATCTAGTTGAGGGGCTGGAAGACCTCACAATGTGCATGTAAAGTCTTGTTTGATTTAACACTATTCTTTTAAACCTATTAACTGCCAGCTTCTACAACTGGTGGGTACTGTAGGCAGTAATTCATGAAGATCTGTTGACCTAGTTTGTGTGTTAAAGTAAAGGAGAAGAATATAATCTGCTGGTATTCCTTCATTCTACTTTATCAGGAAAGGTGCTGGAGCAGTGGTCCCCAACTTTGCTGCCTCGGTGGATCAGCAGTGGCAGCAGGGGCAAGTGGCGGAGGGGTGGGGGAGTAGGGGAGTAGGGGTTGGTTTCTTGCACCTGTGCAAATGGAGCTTCACACGCTCGCCTGTTCCCAACGGGCCACAGACTGATACTGGTCCACTAGATGCAGCTATAAAAATGTTAATTTGTTTAGTGATATGAGATCCTATTGCACAGATCCTTTAATATTTGCACTGGCTACCTATGTGTCATCGATATATGAGAATATGTGTTTATTTGGTGACCATCTTGGGGAATACTTGTAGAGGAATGCATACGTAAACTTTCATTTAAGGCAAAATGAAAAAGAAAAGAGGAGATAATTATCCTGAGAAATGAGAAGGCATGAGAAAGATATTCAGAATAGCTCACCTTGAGTCTAATCATAGGGAAAGTCTGGCAGGCTTTCTCAAATCTGTTATTATACCCTAAAACAATAAAGTATTTCTATATTTCTTGTGCTGTTTCCTGACTTGGTCCATCTCAAATGGCTGACAATGATATAAACATTATAGAACAATACAAAAGACAATTTATATCTTCCAGTGATGAAGAAAAATATTATAGCTGTAAAAGATTATGAAGCTGAAATATACAGCTTTAGATTGCTATGCTAGTATCATAAGGGTGAGCATGGTCATTCATGGACGTTAAGTGAATCACATAGTTGTTAAGTGAAGCTGGCTTCCCCCATTGATTCTGCTTATTGGAAGGCCTCTGGGATGTTTGCAAATGATGATCACATGGTCCTTGGATGCTGCAACTGTTGCAAATACAGGCCAGTTGCCAGGTCCCTGAATTTTGATCACGTGACTACGGGGACATTGCAATGGTCATAAGTGTAAGGACTGGTCATAAATCACCTTTTCCAGTGCCCTTGTAACTAAGAACAGTTTTACCTGTAAAATGAAACTGTCCTCCTCTAAAGAACAGAATAGATTCTTAAAGAGCATTGTTAAAAATGTGACAAAGAGTTATACAGTCAGAGTGACTCAGCTTTTCTGTCTGTTCTGAATGTCCTGGCTTCACCCACAAGCTGTTTAGCTTTGAATTATATAAGAACTTTACTGATTGTGCTAGAAAGTTAAAGGAGAATAACCAGATAGTTTCTGCAGACTTTGTTTTATAAATTCCTTACAGAATGAACATATATTTTCATAAAATATTCCCTGTGGAATGAGTAAAGAATTAAGTGCCTAATCACAGATTATTCTGGGCACAGAGTTGGATGAATAATTTCTATTGGTACTGTGGCATGTGAAGAGAAATGTTATTCTTTCTATGCTGTGAACTTGGATATAAATTCTCGTTAACTCAGCAGTTAAAAACAAGGAAAATATAACTCCTGGTGGCATCAACTAAAACTTTTTGTAGTGGAGGTGGGAGGAGAAAAGTTACAACTTTGTGATATTAGTGCAAGCACATTTTAACCAGAATGTTATATATCTGTCCACTTGGAGCTAACAAAAGCTTTGCATGCCTGATTACAAGTCTATAAATTGGTTGCATATGCAAAAGATGCATATACCAAAAGAAATAAAAATTATGGCCATCCAAATCAATTCAAAATTCTACAACAGAAGAGATAATACAGTGTTGGGTAGTTAACCTTCTGCTCACATCTCTATTTCTTCATCCATCCATCCATCTGTTAAAACAAACCTGGTAGTCACTCCTACATATATGAAAGAAAATACGGAATTAAAGGTCACTTGAATATTAAGCTGCCCTAACTTAGATGGGTCCATTCGTGGAGGGTAATATTGAAGAAAATAGAACATAACCCATGCTGCCTTTCCTCTCTGCTTGTCAAAATGGCTTGACTACCTCATTTTACAACTGCTTACTCCATATGAGTATAGAATACAGGTAGTCCTTGAAATTGACTTTGCTTGTCAAAAGGTTGCAAAATGTGATCACATGACCTTGGGGCACAGCAATGGTCATAACTATGAACCAGTTGCCAAGCATTTGAATTTTGATCATATGATCATGGGGATGCTACAAAGATTGTAACTGTGAAAAATGGTCATAAATCACTTTTAGTTAATGGTCACTAAATGAACTGTTTTAAGTCGAGAACTACATGTTGACTGTGAAAAATTGGCTGAGGTGAGTTGTCTGCGGTGAGTTATCCCATTCTGCCCAGGAGATGTTTATCTATAAAGTTAAGAAATGTGAACAATGCAGCTTTGCCCCCATCTTGTTTAAGCATCTTTAATTCCATCTTTAATTGGGGAAGTAGATGGAAATAGTAGGAACATTCAAGGAATGTGATTAGGCAAGGGTAGATATCTTGATTTTAATGGAAACTAAACCTGAATTACAAATAATTCCAAAGAGAGGCAGAAAACAAAAGAAAGTAAAATAAATCAATGTAGACTTCCAGTTTGCCGAGG
>NW_015386598.1:849082-854523 GCF_001527695.2 Protobothrops mucrosquamatus | reverse complement strand
GTTCCAGCTTGCGGGACTGGCCTAAGGGATTTTAAAGGGGTTTTAATTACTTTTAATCAGATTAGTTTAAATATTTCTTTTTAATTAATTTTAAAGGTGTATTGTATTTTTGTATTTTATCTAATTGTTAGCCGCCCTGAGTCCGCAAGGAGAAGGGCGGGATATAAATGTAATTAAATAAATAAATAAATAAATAAAAGCATTGGATTCAAGAAAACTTTAAATTAGGGGCAACATCTTGTGGCTAAACCTGACATTACAATTTGTTATTGCTTAAAAAAGACTTGGCCAGAAGCCCAGACAATAGATAAGACTGTAACCTTGAAACATTAGCTGTGATAAGCCCAGCTATGTTCCATACTCAGTGACAAAACTTTTTTTTCCTGCATTCTCTGATTGTAAAGCTTTTAATACACTATTAAGAGAATATGGATGAAGTTCAGGAACAGATTCTCTTTTTGTTGAAAGCAATTCATCAAACTATTCTAACAGCTACTGATGAAATAAGAGGTTACAGAAAAGAACAAGATGCCAGCCCAGAGATACAAACTCAAACTTTGACTACAACTAAAAAATTAATTACACAGAATATAGCAGAAAAAGTGGAACAATTAAATATTATGATAGAAGACTCAACTGATCAACAAATACAGTCAATGGAAAATCCAGAAAAGGGACTAACAATATGGAAAAGGGAAAAGACTTTCTACATAAATCAGAAGAAACCTGAGGATTAAGAAGAAGAGCAGATTGAAGAGAAGATAAACAGTTCAGGACAACCACGTCGAGATGGAAAAATAGAAAGATGATTTGTTAGTCCTCGCAAAAAAATGGCAATCGGATGGTTCTTTCTACGTCACACAATATACCTAACAATGCAGGGAGATTTATTGGATGATTCCAAAGCACGGACATGGAAGACGATTTGGCAAAGAAAAAAAGCTATAATAAGACTGAAGAAAATTGGGGTTTTGATTTATTAGTGAGAACTAAAATAGAATATACTCAAATAGATAAGATGTGTATTTTGAATACTAGATATTGTTATGAGTGGAGATAAAGAAAACTTTGGCTATTTAAAACTTGGAAGTAGAAATATTAACAGTTGAATTTGAACATTGATTTGTTTATAATGGTTAATTGTAAAGGTAATTAAGATATATATAAACTAAAAATGTATCAATGAATGTAATAAATATGTTCTTGCTTAGCGTCAATAAAAAAAATCAATGTAGCTGCACAGAAAGCTTAGTAGTAAGAATACTAATAAGTAGCCCAGAACTGCAGAGATGGTGTCAAGAAAAGCTCAATGCCCAAAATGTGCTGAAATTGGTGAAAGTTTCTAACTAAGACTTCTTTAGTGATGTTCAAAATAAAAGTTTTTTTAAAAGTTTACTAGCTACTTGGTGAGGACACCAAAATAGTATCAAAAACAGAACTATTCAATTTTTATTTTGTTTCCCACTTCAAAAAAAGTTATATGTGTTCTACCAGGATACTTGTAAAGAGAAGGATGGTTTGCAGGACAGAGTAGGAATTAGCCTGTCAGTTTTCTTCATCCATATAAAACACTGAAACAGAATGTTGCAAGTTATACAAAACTTCTCACATATTCCAAGTTGACAACTGTCTGTTTTCATATAGCTAAACTTCGTGCCATGGCCATTCAGAATATTTTGGCTCATGTTATAAACATCAGACTGTTCTAAAAACATTTGGCTTTTAGCAATTAAAAAAAACTTGTTTGAGTTCGGTATATAGAACTGATCACAAAAACATGAACTTACTTAACCACAGTGCGGCATCATAATGATCTACATTTAGCAGATGGAAAAATGGAAGAGGCTTCTACCATGCTAAGTTCACTATATAGGAATGGACTATCCATATCTTCAAAGCCTCCTGATACAAATAGTTTTAAAAAGAGATTGATTTCTGACAGTACTATATCCTTATGTGCAAGAGATTTATTCCCCCCCCCTCCAAAATAGTCTATTTCTTAACTAATTTTTATGAATTAGACCAGTGGTTCTCAACCTTCCTAGTGCCGCGACCCCACGCACCCACGTGACCACACGTGACCCACACGCACGACCACACGTGACCCACACGTGACCCACATGCACGCGGAAAAGGAAATAACTCCAACCAAGGAAATGGGCAGAAAGTCCTGGCATTTCTACAAAGTAGCAGCAGCAGCAGCAAATCAGGGTTTCCCAGTTCCTGGCTCCGAGCAGCCCGGCACAAAGTGGCCTTTCCTCTTAGGCAGCCCTTGGAAAAATGCACTTTTTTCTGTCTTCCCCCTCCCTCCTTTCGTGGCCCCAGCGGGAAGAGGGGAGGGGAGAGCCACTTCTTCCACCCTCTTCCCTCCCCTCGCAAGAGCCCGGTTCGCCAGCGATCAGAACCTGAGAGGGAACCCGTGACAAGCGCTCCCGCGGCAGCCAAACCCTTTTGCCCTCATGCACCCTCACACACTCACTCGCGACCCTGCCCTGTTTCCTCCACCCCACTGGGGAGTTCAGCTGCCCATCTGCCCAGCTCTTCCTCCGCCCTGCGGGTGAAGGGAGCCTGCCCGCGAAGGCTTCATGCAGGGGGATTCTCACGTCGCGTCGCCTCCCCGCCTCCGGCAGCTGGGCTTCGCTGGCTGGCAGCGGCTCCCCTTTTCTCAGTCCAGACACAAAGGGGAGTTGCTGCTAAACTGCCAGTCTCAGCGCCTGGCCTGTGGGCGCCGCGAAACTCTGCCCTGCCTTATCCTGCTGCTGCTGCTCCGCTCCACCCGCCATCTGCTGAGCTCGAGCTCGCCCTTCTTCCTTCCTTCCTTCCTTCCTTCCTTCCTTCCTTCCTTCCTTCCTTCCTTCCTTCCTTCCCTTCCTCCCTCCTTCCTTCCTTCCTTCCTTCCTTCCTTCCTCCCTTCCCGAGAGCGCTCCGACCCTCGCGTGCCGGTCCGACACAGCCTTTGGATGCCTGGAGCATAGAGATGGCTCTCCTGCTCAAGCTAGAGCAGCCCCCTCAGCCGGCCGAATCTCGCCGCCGTCGGTCGAGGTCTTTTCAGTGAAGTTGCGGGCGAGCCGAAGAAGAGGGGCCCGGCAGAAGGTTCTCTGCACCCCTCCTGTACCGCCATGTTGCCAGGGAAGGAGAGGAGAGAAAAGAATGGGAGAGGGGACAGGAGAGGGGGAGAAAGGGGGGTAGAAGAAAGAAAAGAAAAGGAAAGAAAAAGAAACTCTGCTTCTTGTGCGGAGCCGGCAATTGCGGAGCAAGACACCCGTTCGGTGCGGCGGCAGGCAAGCCCAGGCGGCAGGCAAGCAGCAGCGACGGCACAGGCCGACCACCGGCTGGGCCACCAGCTGGCCCAGCCCAAGGGAGGTAAGGCACCCGCCGGGCCCCACGCGCACCAGCAACCCTCCCTGCGCCCACTGCTGCTCCGCTAGCCTTACCTTGGCCACTGCATGTTCAGTGCGGCCGCAGGCAGACCCAGGCGCTCCTGGGTGGCCATGGCACGCGGCAGCAAGGGCGCAGGGCGACCACCGGCTGGGCCACCAGCTGGCCCAGCCCAAGGGAGGTAAGGCAACCGCTGGGCCCCATGTGCGCCAGCAACCCTCCCTGTGCCCGCTGGCCTCCCATCTCCCACCCCTGGCCCTTTTACTTACATTTAGTAGTTGCTCAGCAGGGAGGGGTGGAAACGTCCAGAAAGCTCGCCTTAGCTGCAGACAACTTGCAGCACCGTTTGCAGACTGGGACTTTTGGCGGGCTCAGCAGGGCAGAGACAGCCTGGACAATTCCTATTGGCTTTTAAAAGCCAATAGAATTAGACTCTATTCAAGAGAGTCTATTCTATTGGCTTTTGAAAGCCAATAGATTCTATTGGCTTTCGAACGCCAATAGAATAGAGTCTCTTGAATAGAGTCTATTCTATTGGCTTTCAAAAGCCAATAGAATAAGAGGGAGTAGCACAGCTAAGGAAAAGGGGAAAAAATGGCGGACTGCGTTTTGGCGACCCCTGTGAAATGGTCGTTCGACCCCAAATGGGGTCACGACCCACAGGTTGAGAACCGCTGAATTAGACAGTAGTGGTTGTGTTGAGATGTGATGGAGGCAGATATAATAATGACCCAATTTTTCAGTGTTTGGCCTTTGCGTCAGTGGTGGTGTATATATACAGAGTAATGAGATAGTTTTTAATTGTTTTGTTTACTGAATCCACACAACAAAGAGTATTAAAAAGTCTCCCCAAATGCTACTCAGCAATATTGTTTTAAAAAGTACAGATACTATCCAAGCTACTATTAGTACCTATCAAATTCATTCTCTCTGTAAATAGCAGATATTAGTTTTTATAAACAACCTAAATTCGAGTGTTATGGGTAGGTTGACATCTACCTAAAAGAGAGTTATCAACATAGTTATACCAGTCATGTTTACTTTATGCATGTTATGACATCATCATGCAAGACACAAATAATGTAATATTTTTCAATCAAGGCTGACATAAATTACATAATTTGTGTCACTTTGTGCTAATGTTAGGATTCACTTGATATCAGTTGTCCCCTACAGACATCCACAGTTAGTAAACAGTGTGAGTATTGTATATTCTCAGATAGTAGTAAATTGGTGTCCATCATAATGGGAGCAACTCAAATATATAGCTTGCTAAGAGGAGGACACCTACAGGAGGACACCTCCTGTAGAGGAGACTATAGGAAAGAAAAAGCAATAAGACTAGCCATAAATCTAGTGCAACAGTCAAACACAGGCAGAAAATAACAGGCATAGAGATTAATTTACACAGAGTGAAGTTCAGCAAGCCAAAGAAATAAATTGAATCAAGGCAATGAAAATGAACATTGTTCCCACCATTAAAAACTTATATGTAGGAATAACACTCTACACAAATTCATAGAAAATGGCATCCTATGCAACTCCTGAGTAAATTTTTATTCCCAGAAATCTGACCTTGAACTTCTGTGCTTTGTGATTCTGTATATCATTCCACTATCCCTCAGCTATGCTGCAAGCTTGGCAGGAATAAGATGGGTTAGGTGGGAAGCTAGAAGGATTTTCAATATGAGGTGTCTAAGATACAGGCTTAGAAGGAGAAGGAACCTGTTCTTTCCCTGGATTCCCAACCATGTGTGAGACTTCAGGCAAATAGAACCGAGTCCAGGGTGTCTCCTTTTGTCCTGTGATGATTTATTAGTGGGATAACTCAGTTGGAAGAGCTGCAGAAAGTAGAAAAAGTGGGAAAGAGATGGCTTGAATGCAAATTGTTTTGGTGGTTAAGCCTATTCCAAAATTACATAAAACTTGGAAGACTTATCATATGTCAAGTGCAAGTGACCAGATCCACATGTGTAGAGTTCAAGCTAACAACTTTGTTGTATCCTGTTTCTAATACAGGAACCTCCTCACACTGCTGTCTTTCCTTGGGAACATCTAGAGAA
>NW_015386598.1:845144-847934 GCF_001527695.2 Protobothrops mucrosquamatus | reverse complement strand
CTCCTCCATGGATTCCTCGGTGTGAGCATCCCAGAGCAAGTAAAATCCCAAAACATTAGGGAATTTCTGGAAGCCTGACAAATCAGCCAATAATAGTCATAGAGAAATCACACCATTCAAAAGAGACAATAAAAAAGCTAAGAAGGAAACAAAAAGACCAGAACACATCCTCTTCAGCCAGGTAAGCAGTGATTAATACCAGACAAACAACCAAGCAGAAAACTATAATCAAGGAACTACCAAGGAGAAAAGGGGCGTTGTCTTACCTGAACGCCTTTTCTCAGCATGGTGATGGAGAATTCACCAATGGGTTATCTCAATCTTCCTGCTTCAATTGTGACTAAGTCCGAAGCTTATAAATGCCTATGCTCTGCCATGTGCTCCCCAGTTTTGAGACTAGGCGATATACAGACTTTAGTCCGATGCATGTACTTCTCGTTACTGGACCCAGGGCCCACAGACCCTAAGAGAGGGAGTGAATTCTCCATCATCATGCTGAGAAAAGGCATTCAGGTAAAACAACGCCCCTTCTCCAGCATGATTGGATGGAGAATTCACCAATGGGACTTACCAAAGCCCTGTGTCCCTATGGGGGGGAATCTGTCTGGGCCTGGGTCCCACTAGATGACAATGCATGGGTCAGGACCTTGCCACCGAATGAGGCCTTGGAGGATGCGTATTTATCGATCTTATAGTGACGGACAAAGGATGAGGGTGAGGACCAGACCGCCACCCTGCAAATCTCCCCTATAGATGCCTGAGTTGCCCAAGCCGCTGAGGTAGCGACGCCCCGGGTAGAGTGGGCTGTTATGTGCCTGGGGACTGGCAATGATTGACTTTGGTATGCAAGGGCAATGCAGGACCTAATCCATTATCCAGCCCGTCCATTAGAAATTCCAACACGGTCGGCACTGAGATCACCGATAGTTCAACTCTATGCCCCGAACACCAACCGCAGAAGCTTCTCCAAGTGGCATCATATATCCTATTCGTCGAAGGGCGCCTGGATTGTTGAATCATGGGTATCACCCTCGACGAATATGAGTCTCGGCTCAATGCCCGGCGTTCAAGTGCCAGACGGTTAACTGGAGCCACTGCGGGTCCGGGTGCCGGAGTTCCCCCTGAGTGAGGGAGATACGACCTGCTGGAATCCTCCAAGGAGGGGAGACGGAGAGCTCCATCAGGTCAGCGAACCATGGACGTCTGGGCCAGTTTGGCGCAATCAGTAGGATCTCCGCTTGCTCGTGTAGAATTTTCCGGATCATCGCTGGAAGTAGTGGCAAGGGAGGGAAAGCGTAAAGTAGCTCCCTGGGCCAGGGACTGCAGAGGGCATCTGTTCCTTCCGCTGTCGGAGACGGAAACCTGGAAAAGAATCTTGGAAGTTGGGAATTGTATGGGGAGGCAAAAAGGTCTAGGGTTGGGGAACCAAACCTGTCCAAGATCTCCCGAAACACCTCCGGATCCAGTCGCCATTCGGCATGATCTACCGTTTCTCTGCTCAGGGAGTCCGCCTGTAGATTGGCCACGCCGGATATGTGCTCCGCCCTGATAGGATGCAAGGTTTAGTTCTGCCCAAACCCCCAACAACTGGGCCTCCTCCATGAGGGGCCTGGACCTGGTCCCCCCCTGCCTGTTGACGTATGCCTTGGCTGCTATGTTGTCGGTAAGTACCAGGCCACTATGTCCTTGAATTGCCGTAGGGCCAGGCGAATGGCCCTGAGCTCTAGCCAGTTTATATTGTTCTCTAATTCTTCCTGAGTCCACTGACCCTGAGCCCAGTGTGATTCGAGGTGGGCTCCCCAGCCGAACAGACTGGCGTCCATGGTAAGGGTGATCCTGGTTGGTTCCTTGAATTCTGTGCCCCTTGACAAGGCTGGGGAGGTCCACCATCGAAGGGAGTTCAATGCCTTTTGCGGAACTCGAACCTTCTGGCTGGAAGCGCTGATGTGTAGTCTTTGGAATGGAAGAAGAAGCCACTGTAGTTCCCGGGCATGGAGACGAGCCCACGGAACGATCTGTACACAGGACACCATCTTCCCCAGAAGTTGTGATAGCGAGACCAAGGTGGCCACCTTGGTCCTCTGGATCTGCTGAATCAGTTTCCGAATGCTGGCCCGACGATCCTGTGACAAATAGACCGTACAGCTACTTGTGTCTATAATTGCTCCTAAGTGTAGGAGTCGAGTTGTGGGAACAGTATGACTTTTCTGAAAGTTGACGGAGAACCCATGGTCCTGAAAGGTTCTGATGGCAAGGGAGAGGTCTGATTGGGCTTTTCGGAATGAGGAGGACTGTATTAATATGTCGTCCAAATAGCACTGGACTCTGATGGGCGCCTGTCTCAGGTGGGCGGCCAGTACTGCCAGTACTTTGGTAAACACTCTTGGGGCTGAGGAGAGGCCGAACGGTAAGGCCCTGTACTGGTAGTGTTTGTGGGCATAACTAAACCTGAGGAACTTGCGATGTCCGGGTAGAATGGGGATATGCAAGTAAGCCTCAGTTAAGTCTATAGACGTGAGGAAGTCCCCTTGTCTGATGCCTGCCAAAATTGACCGCAGGGACTGCATTTTGAACTTCCTGTACTTCAGAAAAAAAATTAGGCCTTTTAGGTCCAAGATTGCCCTCCATCCCCCTGATGATTTGGGAACAATGAAAAGGTTTGAATAAAACCCCCGTCCTTCCTGGTTCTTAGGAACCAGTTCTATGGCCTGAATCTGTAAAAGGTGAGCTATGGCTTTTAGTTTAGTTTAGTTTAGTTTTATTCAATTTATACCCCGCCCTTCTCCTAGC